>NC_053026.1:181276953-181511816 GCF_003073215.2 Triticum urartu | reverse complement strand
ACGAGCCAGGGGCCTCGAGGGCTCGAATACATAAGCTCGAATACAAAAGAGTCAGCGGAAGCAATAATATCTGAGTACAGGCATAAGTTAGACAAGTTTGCCTTAAGAAGGCTAGCACAAAATCAACAACGATTGAAAAGGCAAGGCCTACTGCCTGGGAGCCTCCTAACTACTCTTGGACATCGGCGGCCTCCACGTAGTAGCAGTAGGCACCCTCAGTGTAGTAGCAGTCGTCGTTGAAGGTGGCGTCTGGATCCTGGGCTCCACCATCTGGTTGCGACATCCGAGAAGAATGGAAAAATGGGGGAAAGAGGAAGCAAAGCAACCGTGAGTACTCATCCGAAGTACTCAGCAAGCAAGGGTCTACACTACATATGCAACATTATCAAAGGAAGGCTGTATATGTGGACTGGGCTATAGAAATGCCAGAATAAGAGGGGGGAGAAGCTAGTCCTATCGAAGACTAGCGTCTTCTGGAAACCACCATCTTGCAGCAACAGGAGGGAGTAGAGTAGCATAAAGTAAAGTAGTAGTAGTGTTATCAACCTCGGCCAGAGATCCTTTCTTGACTCCCTGCGAGAAAGCAATCCCAGAGCCATACTATCCATTTCTCATATCCAGGTCTCATCTCAAGTATCAAGTTCTAGTTGTATCAATCGGGATACAACTCCAAGTGTCCGTTACCATAGGACATGCTATCGATAAATGTTTTCTTCCCTGCAGGGGTGCACCAACTTACCCACCACGCTCGATTAACTCCGGCCGGACACACTTTCCTGGGTCATGCCCGGCCTCGACCAAACAATATGCCGCAACCCGACCTAGGCTTAATAGAGAGGTCAGCACGCCGGACTAAACCTATGCCCCTAGGGGTCATGGGCCATCGCCCCGGGAACTCCTACACGTTGCAAACGCGACCGGTGAGCAGACCTAGCTACCTCATTAAAAAAGGCAGGTGCTTACCAGTCCAACCCGGCGCGCGCCGCTTAGTCGCTAACGTCTATTAAGCTTTGGCTGATGCATACGATGCAGAACGCCCATACAATGCCCACGTGATGGTTAGTGCTATCAGGCCAGAGGCCCCTCGGATCAAATATCCAAATCGTAGTGGATTAGGAATGCGCGGTAACAAGCAGAGACTCATGAAAGATGTGACCCCGTCGCCCCGTCTCGAGGACTTGCGGCAAGGGCTAAGAATGCCCGGCCACACCTCATAAGAATCTCGCGGGCACCTTCCAGGTCAACCCGACTCCACATCACTCGCAAATAAGCTCGCGCGGGTACCCCTCAGGGTCGACCCGTCTTTAGTAACAAGGTTCAGTGTAAAGTTATAGTAACCATAGTAACCGTGTGTCTAACACCAAGGGGAAAACTCGAGGAATCACCCCCGGTGAATTCCACTCAATGTAATCATCAAGGTGAATGTAAGAGGATCCACCCTCGAGGTTCACACTTGAGGGGTTGCACGACAGAGCCGTATCGGAAGTGGTTAAGGAGGAAATCACCCTCGATGACCATGAACGGATAGCTACACTACAGAGATCTCATCAGGAGTGATGTATGAGGTTCCACCCTCGGCACTCGATGGTAACTCTGCAGAGTCGAGCAACAAAAGGGGCGTGAAGTGATGTGAGGTGTCGGGCTTTGGCCTTCGATCCCGTTGAACGGGTCTTCGATGATGAAGCAGGGGCAACAAGGAAAAGGTGGGGGTCACTGATGGATCACTACCCAACCTATACTAAGCAGTTTAGGATAAGCAGGTAAGGTACAATGAGCAGGTTACAAAAGCAGGCTATGCATCAGAATAGGAGCAACCAATAACAATAGAAAAATCTAATGCAAGCATGTGAGAATGGAATGGGCGATAGCGGGATGATCAAAGGGGGGCTTGCCTGGTTGCTCAGACAAGAAGGAGGGGTCGTCGGTGACATAGTCGACCACAGCGGCATCGGCAGCCGCCACAGGGTCTACCAAAGAGAAGAGGGGGGAGAAACAGTAAATACATAGCAAACAAAGCATCACAAGGCATAACATGGCAATACATAGCGCTAGGAGTGTTCTAACGTAGTGTTGCACGATACAGGTGAAGGGGGAATTCAACCGGGAAGGTATTCCCGGTTTCGGACCTGTGTCAGACAGATGACCGGAGGGGGAAGTTCCATGTTCAGATAGTTAGAGGCATCTGACAGGAAAATGAACCGCGTATTCGGATTCGTTGGATTTTTCTGAGTAACTTTCATATAGAAAACATTTTCATCTGAGTTACAGATTATTTTCTATGAATTTTCAAAGATTAAAGCATTTTCTGGAATTATCTAAATTAATAGAAATGGAATTATGATGTCAGCATTACCTCATTGTGACGTCAGCAGTCAACAGACCTGCTGACTGGTCAAACTGACAGGTGAGGCCCACCTATCAGCCTCTCTGGGTGAAATAGTGGGTTAAACTAATCTAACAGACTAATTAGGGGGTGGGCCCCAAGTGTCAGTGACTAACTAACTACTAATTAATTAATAGATTTTAACTAGCGGTTTTATTTATTTAAAACGTTTAAGCTAGTGGGGCCCGCATGTGAGTGACACTGTGTGCCCAGTCAGCACAGTTGACCACGGTCAACGTGGTGAACTGGGGCCAGGGGGCCCACGGGCAGCGACCCAGAGGAGGGCCCCGCCGGTGCCAGGTCAGCGCCGGCGACGGAACGAGCTCCGGCGAGCTCTCCGCGGCGACCAAATGCTGGAGCAGCTCGGAAAAACACCGCGGCCCACCATTTCGCGTGCCACGGCTTGCGTTCGAAAGCTAGGAGGGAACCGCGTCGAGTGGTGCTGCTAGACTACGCCCGGGAGGCCGGAAACGTCGCCGGCGTCGAGCTTGGCGGCGGTGGCTTTTGGGCGTGCTCGCACTCGTCGCTGCAAGGCACGACAAGGACCGTGGAAGGTGGCGTTGGACTGCTAGGAGCGTGCTGAGCATGATGTTGTGCTCGTCCAAGATGGACGGAGATTGTGGACACGGCGACGAGTACGACGGTGAAAGTGCAACTATCCCTAGGTGGTTTTGGTAATTCATAACAACATATAGCTCATTGAGCTAATGCTATTCCAAGATGACTATTTCAGGAAAGCTCAATGATTGGCATGGCATGGATGTGAAAGTGGAACCCTCAAAATGCTAAGGACAAAGGATTGGCTCAAGCTCAAAAGCTCAAGACTCTTCATTTTATATTTTAGTGATCCAAGATCACATTGAGTCTTTAGGAAAAGCCAATACTATTAAGGAGGGATGAGGTGTTGCTTAATGAGCCTCTTGCTTCATGTGCTTAGTGATATGCTCCAAAACCCTCAACTACTTTCCCATATCCACATATGACCTAAACTCTAAGCCAAACTCGGTCCTACCGATTCTTCCTATCCGGCGCCACCGAGTTTCACTTGTCATAAGCCACTGCCAAACCCTAGCAATTCGGTTCTACCGATAAGGATCTCAGTCTCACCGAGATGGGGTTGCAAACTCTCTGTTTCCCTTTCGTAACTTTTCGGTCTCACCGAAAGAGCGAATCGGTCCCACCGAGATTGCAATGTAAACTCAGTGTTTCCCCTTTGTAACTTTTCGGTCTCACCGAGTTCCACTCGGTCTCACCGAAAGAGCAAATCGGTCCCACCGAGTTTGCCTGACCAACTCTCTGGTTAGCTAATTACCAAATTCGGTCTCACCGAGTTTGTGTAATCGGTCTCACCGAGATTACGTTATGCCCAAACCCTAACCATATCGGTCCTACCGAGTTGCATGTCAGTCCCACCGAAAATCACTAACGGTCACTAGGTTTACATTTTCGGTCCGACCGAGCCTATTGATTCGGTCCCACCGAGATTGGAAAACTGTGTAACGGTTGGATTTTGTGTGGAGGCTATATATACCCCTCCACCTTCTTCTCATTCGATGAGAGAGCCATCAGAACACACACACCATTCGAACTCATATGTTCTGAGAGAGAACCACCTACTCATGTGTTGAGACCAAGACATTCCATTCCTACCATATGAATCTTGATCTCTAGCCTTCCCAAGTTGCTTTCCACTCAAATCTTCTTTCCACCAAATCCAAATCCTATGAGAGAGAGTTGAGTGTTGGGGAGACTATCATTTGAAGCACAAGAGCAAGGAGTTCATTACCTACACACCATTTGTTACTTCTTGGAGAGTGGTGTCTCCTAGATTGGCTAGGTGTCACTTGGGAGCCTCCGACAAGATTGTGGAGTTGAACCAAGGAGTTTGTAAGGGCAAGGAGATCGCCTACTTCGTGAAGATCTACCGCTAGTGAGGCAAGTCCTTCGTGGGCGATGGCCATGGTGGGATAGACAAGGTTGCTTCTTCGTGGACCCTTTGTGGGTGGTTGCTTCTTCGTGACCCTTCGTTGGTGGAAGCCCTGTGGACTCGCGCAACCATTACTTGTGGGTGGAGCCCTCCGTGGACTCGCAACCATTAACCCTTTGTGGGTTGAAGTCTCCATCAACGTGGATGTAGGATAGCACCACCTATCCGAACCACGGGAAAAACATCCGTGTCTCCAATTGCGTTTGAATTCTCCAAACCCTTCCCTTTACATTCTTGCAAGTTGCATGCTTTACTTTCCGCTGCCAATATACTCTTTGCATGCTTGCTTGAATTGTGTGATGATTGCTTGACTTTTCCTACATTGGCTAAAATCTGCCAAGAACTAAAATTGGGAAAAGGTTAAGTTTTTATTTGGTCAAGTAGTCTAATCACCCCCCCTCTAGACATACTTTCGATCCTACAAGTGGTATCAGAGCTTTGGTCTCCATTTGCTTTGATCTCCATAGCTTTTGGTGGTCATAGCCTTGGTTTCACAACCTAGGAGAGTATGGCGTCTAGCGAGGGAAATTATCACCGTAGAGGTCCCTACTTTGATGGTACTAATTTTGCTAGTTGGAAGCATAAAATGAAAATGCATATTCTTGGGCATAACCCCGCCATTTGGGCTATTGTGTGTGTTGGTTTGCAAGGTGACTTCTTTGATGGGAGAGAACCAAACCGTGAAGCTACCGCGGATGAGTTGAAGATGTTGCAATACAATGCTCAAGCTTGTGATATTCTCTTCAACGGATTGTGCCCCAAAGAATTCAACAAAATCAGCCGTCTTGAGAATGCGAAGGAAATTTGGGACACTTTGATTGATATGCACGAAGGTACCGACTCTGTCAAGGAATCCAAGTTGGATGTGCTTCAAAGCCAACTTGACAAGTTCAGGATGAAGGATGGTGAAGGTGTCGCTGAAATGTACTCTAGGCTTGCTCTCATCACAAATGAGATTGCCAGCTTAGGAAGTGAAGAGATGACCGACAGATTCATCATCAAGAAGATTCTAAGAGCCTTGGATGGAAAATATGATACCGTGTGCACATTGATCCAAATGATGCCCAATTACAAAGATCTCAAGCCAACGAAGGTGATTGGAAGAATTGTTGCTCATGAGATGTCACTTAAGCATAAAGAGGAACTTCACAACAAATCAAGTGGTGCCTATAAAGCCTCATGTGAAGCCCCTACATCATCAAGTGAGAAACAAGACTTCAATGAAGAATTGAGCTTAATGGTGAAGAACTTCAACAAGTTCTACAAGAGTAGAAGCAAAGATAGAAGCTTCAAGTCAAGGTCCTACAATGACAAAAGATCTTCTAGTCGAGAGCGAAACTACTACAGTTGTGGAAGACCCGGACACTATTCCAATGAGTGTACGGCTCCCTACAAGAGAAGAGAAGATTCTCCAAAAAGAAGAAGCAAAGAATCACCACCAAGAGAGAGGAGGAGTAGAGATGATCGTTATGAACGAAGATACTCACGTAGAAGCAAGGATTCGGAAAGGAAGGAAAAATCATCAAGGAGCTACACAAGATGAAGACATCAAGCTCATGTTGGTGAATGGGTATCCGGCTCCGACTCCGACAGCCACTCCGAGAGAAGTTATCACTCCGACTCCGAAGATACTCAACACGAAGGTGTTTCCGGTCTAGCACTTGTGTCAACCAACTCCTACGACATATTTGACTCACCAAATGAAGGAATTGGAAGATGCTTCTTGGCCAAAGGTCCTAAGGTAACACACCCCGAGTTAGTTGATTTCAATAGTGATGAAGATGACTTGTTAGGTGATGATTTGCTTGTTGACAACTCTAGTGATGAATACTATGATGAAACATCAATTAAACATGCTAATCAAGATAAAATGAATGACAATGATAAGGAGAAGATTGAGGCTCTAACTAAAGAACTAAACACTCTTAAGTTAGCTCATGAAACTATCTTCGAAGATCATCAAGAACTTTTAAGAGCTCATGAGAAATTACGCTTTGAAAAGCTCAATCTTGAGCAAGAGCATGAGTTCTTAAAAGCAATCAATGATGATCTCTGCAAGAAAAGCTCTTCTTACATTGCCAAGCGTTTACTCTTATCCACTTACATGCCTCAAGTCAAGTCTAGTAACAAGAACAAGAAAGATTCTTCCTCTAGCAGTAACAATGATCATGCTAAATCCAATATTGTTGCTTCTAGTAGTTCTCTTGATTCCACTAATGATTCTCTTAGCCAAGTTACACTTGAGCAAGAAAATAGTTTATTGAAGGGAATTATAGAGAAAGGAGTGTACAAAAGCCTTGCCGGGAGTAAGCAATTCGAGGAAATTGTGCGCAAGCAAGGAATGCACCGAAAGAATCAAGGTGTTAGTTTTGAACGAAAGTTCAATGCCAATGGATTTGAGTGGGAAGAAGATCAATACCCCAAGACAAAGTTTGTTCCTCAACAAGAGAATTATGATACTTCTTTCAAGGGAACACAAGCTCAAGATGATCTTCCACCACAAGACTACGAGCAACAAGGCAAGGACAAGCTTCAAGAGGAAATTGATGCATTTGAAGAAGCTCCTAAGACCTTAGTCAAGTGGATTCCCAAGACTACTTCAAGTTCCACTTCATCAAGTACGACTACAACTCCAAGGATTCCCATCAAGATGGTGTGGATCCAAAACAAGAAGAACTAGAAGAGTTCTTGAGGGTGACTCCGCCAACATACTTCACTCTTATCACTTTGGCAAGAACAAGTGCAATCAAACTTCCACATCTTGCACTAGTTCAAGGAGTCACAAACCCTCTTGTTGGTAAGACAAGGGACAAGGTAACCTAAAAGTTTTCATGGACATCATCTTGTGTGTGCATCACTCTATGTCTATGGATATCCTTGTTTGTTCCTTGTGGGACTAACCCATGTAGGTATTGAAAGTGCAATTCACTCAAATGGATAGCTCCAAGTGATCTACATCAACATTGAGCATCCACATCTTCAACATCTACATGAAGTCATCATCGACAAAACCCGAGGTTAGTTCATCCCTCTAAGGGGGGATATCACATCTAGGGGGAGCTTTACTCTAAGACTTGAGCTAAAGCAACTCTGAAGATGTGAACACAACAATGCTTTATGTAAAAGTGGTAACCCCACTTGAGCTTAAACGATGAGTATGACCTATGATCAAGTGTTCTCACTTGACTCCTAAGTCAATATACTCATATATAGATGACCTTGTCATCGCAAATTGCTTGATAGATGCTAGAATTGGTTGTGCATGCCTTGTCACATATTTCATTTGCCATCTTATTGTGTGAGCATGCTGGTTGCATATTTTACTCATTCGAGGACATCCACTTGTTGCTTTGATTGTTTGGTTTTATTTCCTTTTGCCAAGTGGATGGACAAGAATGCCTAAGAACCTCCTCTAGCTATCTATGCTTTTCTCATCTCAAACTCTATTCATGCTACATCACAAAATTTGATCAAGTCAGATTCGAACCACTCTGTGTGAGGAGCGCTCGGAGTCCCCGATTCGTCATAGACTTAAACTTCCAAAACCTCTTTATGATTCTCGGTCTGACCGATACCCTACTTTCAGTCCTACCGAGATCATTAAGTTGATCTAGGTTTTCGATCTCCGTGCAACCGATTTGAACCATTCGGTCACACCGAGTTGCAACAATTGTATACAGTTTTGCATCTCGGTGCCACCGAGTTGTTCCACTCGGTCACACCGACAGGGTCAGGCTATATATAGTCACGGGCAAAAATTTGGAATTTCTCCGAACCCCTTCGCCCGCGCGATAGCCTGATCTGCCAACTTGGTCTCTGGATCGTCTCCTCGCCGCCAGCCGCCTCCAGTCGCTGGTCTCCATCGCCGTCAACGGAAATTCAACCCCGCCGTTGCCGCCGTAGCGAGTCTCCGCCGAACTAGGGTATGGACTCGATCTTTGTGCTATTCCCCAATCCGATTCTTAGCACATTGTGATCATCATGATTCTTGCCACGTTTGTTAAACTTCTATCCAGTCAATGAACTCGTAGATTAGGTTTAATTCGAAAATTTTAGGGTTACGTTTCCGCCGAAACCATCTCGGACCCACCGAGTTGAAAAACTCGGTCCCACCGATTTGGCTTGCCATTGCACAAGTGAGACTCGGTCTGACCGAGAATTACTTATCGGTGTGACCGATTTTGGAACTCTGTGAAACCCTAGCAGACTCGGTGCCACCGAACTGTGACTCGGTCTGACCGAGTTCACTAGTTTAGGTGCCAAAACTGCTTCGGTATCACCGAGTTTAGAAATCGGTAGATCCGAGATGCTTTCAGTGGGAAACTAAAACTAAGTTTTTGAATTATTCTTTTGCGAAAATCTCTGCATTTTGTGATGCTTATCCACTCTATCTCATCTATAACTTATTCACAGGGTCAGCAGTCAGAGTTTGCATCATGTCAGACCAAAGTGATAGCCAGAACTTGTCAGAGCAGCAAGTGCAGATGAGTGAGGGCACTAGTCCCTCAAGTTCCTCAGATGATGGCAGCAGGAGCACCCCTAGCAATCTGCCTAAAGCTGCCACCAGACAGAGGAAGAAGAGAACCTCAGAATCAGAGGATGAGGATTATGTGGCAGAAGAGGAAGCAACTTCAAAGAGAGTAGTGCTTGAGAAGGAACATGGCTCAGCTCAAGGCACAAAGCCAGGGATGAAAGTCAAAAGGCCAGCAGGCAGGCAGCCTATGTCAAAGGCCAGAGCTTCAACTGAGAAACCCACTCCCATAGAGCCAGTTGCTGCTGAGGGAAAGAAGAGGAAGGAAAGGGTCAAGAAGACCGTAGCCAAAGTGCTTGGAAAGGCTTCCATCATGGAAGATGAGGATGAAGAAGAAGAGGTTGCTGCACCAGCACCTAAGGCACCCAAGCTGATGGGTGATGCCATAAGATCAGGGTCAACTGCTTCTAAGGCCAAGCCAGCTCCAAAGCCAAAGCCAAAGAGGAATACAAGAAGCATCCCAGCTGCTGAGAAGAACAAGGCCCCAGTGCCTGACATTGCTGAAGAAGAAGAAGGTCAAGTGCTCAGAAAGCTCGAGCCCAAGATCCCAGACCATAGTGATGCTCATCCTGTGGCTGAGGATATGAAACTCAGGAGAGATTCAGGGCTCCGGAAGTGGAGAGAAGCAGACCCGTATGCTTCAAGGAGAAGGACTGCAGTTGACTACAGGTTTCACACCAAGGAGCAGCAAGACTTTTATGAGACAGTGCTGCTAGAAAAGAAGCCAATTGTCTGTGATATGAGATGGGTTGATTGGCAATACATCAAGGACAATGAAGAGTACTACCTTGGAGTGCTCCGGACTCCACCACCACCTAAAGATCAAGCCTGAGTGTCCACTTAGCACTATGCATTTTCTAGGAACTTTTTGGTAACTTGTTGCCGAAGGGGGAGAAAATGTATAGATCATAGGCTTCGAGAGAGAGTGTTGCTTTTATTCTCTCTTGTTTTATTTGGTGGTTTTTCGAACTTTGTTTGCTTTTGTGTGAGATACTATGTCATTGCTCGTGAGACATTGATGATCATGTGTTTGATCATAAGCTACACTTAATGTTTGCTTAATATTATCATCTTATCTATCTTATGTGATCATTCACTATTCTTGGTGATGAGTGCATGTATTTCATTCTTATCATTTTAAGCGCTCCACCAAGATGTATGTGACATGGAAGAGTAACCCATGACTCTAACTCTTTGTGCATTTGCAGTCCAAAGCAAATTTTAAATATGCACAAAATTAGGGGGAGCTCTTACTTGTCACATACTTCTCAAAGCGACGATATATTTCATGCTTATTATCATCTGTCGAAGCTTTGATCTATATGTTGTCATCAATTACCAAAAAGGGGGAGATTGAAAGTGCAACTATCCCTAGGTGGTTTTGGTAATTCATAACAACATATAGCTCATTGAGCTAATGCTATTCCAAGATGACTATTTCAGGAAAGCTCAATGATTGGCATGGCATGGATGTGAAAGTGGAACCCTCAAAATGCTAAGGACAAAGGATTGGCTCAAGCTCAAAAGCTCAAGACTCTTCATTTTATATTTTAGTGATCCAAGATCACATTGAGTCTTTAGGAAAAGCCAATACTATCAAGGAGGGATGACGTGTTGCTTAATGAGCCTCTTGCTTCATGTGCTTAGTGATATGCTCCAAAACCCTCAACTACTTTCCCATATCCATATATGACCTAAACCCTAAGCCAAACTCGGTCATACCGATTCTTTCTATCCGGCGCCACCGAGTTTCACTTGTCATAAGCCACTGCCAAACCCTAGCAATTCGGTTCTACCGATAGGGATCTCGGTCTCACTGAGATGGGATTGCAAACTCTCTGTTTCCCTTTCGTAACTTTTCGGTCTCACCGAAAGAGCGAATCGGTCCCACCGAGATTGCAGTGTAAACTCTCCGTTTCCTTTTTGTAACTTTCGAAAGAGCAAATCGGTCCCACCGAGTTTACCTGACCAACTCTCTGGTTAGCTTATTACCAAAACTCGGTCTCACCGAGTTTGTGTAATCGGTCTCACCGAGATTACGTTATGCCCAAACCCTAACCATATCGGTCCTACCGAGTTGCATGTCAGTCCCACCGAAAATCTCTAACGGTCACTAGGTTTACCTTTTCGGTCCGACCGAGTTTGTTGATTCGATCCCACCGAGATTGGAAAACTGTGTGTAACGGTTGGATTTTGTGTGGAGGCTATATATACCCCTCCACCTCCTCTTCATTCGTGGAGAGAGCCATCAGAACACATACACAATTCCAACTCATATGTTCTGAGAGAGAACCACCTACTCATGTGTTGAGACCAAGATATTCCATTCCTACCATATGAATCTTGATCTCTAGCCTTCCCCAAGTTGCTTTCCACTCAAATCTTCTTTCCACAAAATCCAAATCCTATGAGAGAGAGTTGAGTGTTGGGGAGACTATCATTTGAAGCACAAGAGCAAGGAGTTCATTACCTACACACCATTTGTTACTTCTTGGAGAGTGGTGTCTCCTAGATTGGCTAGGTGTCACTTGGGAGCCTCCGACAAGATTGTGGAGTTGAACCAAGGAGTTTGTAAGGGCAAGGAGATCGCCTACTTCGTGAAGATCTACCGCTAGTGAGGCAAGTCCTTCGTGGGCGATGGCCATGGTGGGATAGACAAGGTTGCTTCTTCGTGGACCCTTCGTGGGTGGTTGCTTCTTCGTGGACCCTTCGTGGGTGGTTGCTTCTTCGTGGACCCTTCGTGGGTGGAGCCCTCCGTGGACTCACGCAACCATTACCCTTCGTGGGTGGAGCCCTCCGTGGACTCGCGCAACCGTTACCCTTCGTGGGTTGAAGTCTCCATCAACGTGGATGTAGGATAGCACCACCTATCCGAACCACGGGAAAAACATCCGTGTCTCCAATTGCGTTTGAATTCTCCAAACCCTTCCCTTTACATTCTTGCAAGTTGCATGCTTTACTTTCCGCTGCCAATATACTCTTTGCATGCTTGCTTGAATTGTGTGATGATTGCTTGACTTGTACTACAATAGCTAAAATCTTCCAAGAACTAAAAGTGGGAAAAGGTTAAGTTTTTATTTGGCCAAGTAGTCTAATCACCCCCCCCTCTAGACATACTTTCGATCCTACAGACGGCGGAGGCGCGCTACGACCAGGACGGTAGCTACGGCTAGGGGCGCGGTGAGACGAGGAAGGAGAGGGGAGAGGACGGAGTGGAGCTCACCGAGCAGCCACGGAAGGCCCTTGACGGCTTAGGAGCAGCAGGGGTTCTCGAGGTCACCGGCGAGTGTCGGAGACAGAGGCGAAAGGGGACGACGGCGATCGGTAGCTGCAGGGGCCCTCTGCTCCAACGGAGGATCCCAGGCGACGTGGATGAGGACGGCGGAGCGGACGGACAGGGCCGGTGGCCTCGGGGCCGTCGGTGGCCGCGGGATCGACAGAAGTATGACGGCGATGTGGAACGAGGGGAAGAACGAGGAGCGAGCGGAGAGGGCGAGGGGAGTGAGTGGGGCGCAGGGGAGAGGACCGAGGCATCGGGGTCTTATCCCCTCGCCGACGACTCCGAGGCGGCGTGAGACGGCGAGCTAGTCCGACGGCGACGCGCGGGCGCGCGCCCTCTGTCGATTGAACAGGGGGAGGGGGAACAGGACCGGGGAGAGGTAAGTGGGCCGGCCTGCTGGGATGGGCCAAGGCCCATGGGAAGGCCAGGGGCTCTCCCACCCCTTCTTCTTTCCTTTTCTTTTGCTTTTTTTCTTTTTCCAACAGCTTTTGCATTTTATTTTGCCACAAATGACTTTGCAAAAATATCCCACTGGCCAAAACAAATTCAAAGAAGTATTGTGCACTGCCACAAAAATGTTGGGAATGTTTTGAATCCCTTTGGATTTATTCAAAAAGAAAATGGCATTTTAAAAGGCTGTTTTGGCTATGTTAAAAGCATTAGGCCCATTTAGAGTTGATGATGATGTTGTGTTCCTTAACATCAAATAGTTTTGGATTATTTGCTAAAAGATGAACATTTTTCCAACAAGTTTTGAGCAACTTCATTTTGCACTTTGAATTTGAATGGAATTCAAAGAAGGAATTTGAAATGAGATATTAACCCAACATGACTATTATTGCAAATCTCAGTAGCTTAGCATCATCATGATGGATTACTGTAGCTCCATTACATAGGGGTGTTACAGCTTCTTGTGCTTGGAGAACAATACAGATAGCACGGTCGATTAATTACAAGGCGTGCGGTGTAAAAGATACTAGTGATAATTATCTTGATAAAATGACTTCCATGGTATTTTTGGTAAAGAGAAAATCAAAATTTTATAAATGTTACATACTTGTTTTTACAGAACACAGTACATACCCAGATGCTTATATATATATGCACGCGTACACTCACTCCTATGAACACACATGCACATCATACCTCTGAGCACCCCAAAAAGACTAAACTAGTATATTATCATGTTGAAATTGAAAAAGTCACCACACACGTCTCGTAGTCGATAGGGAGGTCTCCCACAGAACGTGCATCGGCGGAAATCCTGGAATAAATCTTGGTGCTCCCGTTGAAGCCGGTCGAAAGCGGGTGCGACCTCTCACTGCCTCTGTCGTTGAAGCGGCGCGCCGGCCGAGGGTGTCGCCCATGACGCATCCCGGTGTCTGCGCCTGTTCAATTCCAGATACACGTTACTGGACAGGAAGGAACATATATCTACCATGCCCATTCAATTCCCAGACCATCCTTATATGCCGCTATTAAGCAGGCTCGCCGGCCGGGAAACCCACTCCGGCACCGCGCATTAGCGCACTTGGCCGCCTGACCTCACTAGAATCCGCTATTTAAAGGCGGCCACACCCGACTAACTCCACACCACAACACAATCCGCTCCCCATTCTCCTCACTTGCTCCGCATCCGCCATGACTGCCGACAGCTAAGCTCTGTGGGAGAGCCTTTCCACGAATATGAAGCACGAGGTGGCCACCCTTGCGGCCGCCTGACAGAGCCACCATGCCAGTGGATCAAGGTCGGCTTGCAGGCCAGCTCTCCCAAGGTCTTCAACGACGAGGACGACCCCACGATGCAGACGAGCCCCGTCGATGCCACACCCGTGCCCTTGCATGTGCACGCCGACTTCACCGTGGAGTGCATGCGCACTACAACACCACCATGGCAGAGTTGTAGCCTGCGTCGGTGCCTAGGACGACGTTCTAGCAGACACAGGAAGAACAACGGTACAACAGGTTCCTCCTGGCATGGCACAGAGTGGCGTAGGGCCATATTCAAGACGAGCGCGTGTGCGAGGAGGCCGTGGCGGCTATGGCCGTGGTGAACCACAACTTTGTCATGGAGCAGCATGCGATCTACGAGGCCATCGTAGCTCAATCCGCCACTCGCCGGGAAGCAGTCGCCACGGAGGCACAACTCCAGGCGATCGCGGAGGAGAACAATGCCAGCTGCACCTCCTATGCACCGGCGATGAACTATCCGGCGGCCCGGTGGGACAACGATAGCGTGGGCACCACCATTTCCATCATAGACCTCATGTCCACCGGCGACAGACAGGTCACAGACTCCTCCGAGGATGAGTAGGCATGGAAGGTGGCATGACCTTGTCTCCCATGTGGGCCAGTCCATCTCCCGTGTTCTGCTCTTCCTCGTCGGAGACCTGACCTTCACTTCATGGGTCTTGCCTCCGGTGCTCATGGAGACAACGGATGGAGGAGGCGGTCCCAGGAAGGGAACAACAAGGGCTTGGACGTGGGCGGCCGCCATAGTTTCTTTTTGTTCTAAATATTTGAAATTTAACAAAAACTGATAGTGCTTCCATGAGTGTCGTCTGTTTATGTAAACTGTATCCAAACTTGAATGAAGTCCGGTCATGTCCATGGACTGGTCCCCCTGTCCGCGGATGGATGCGGGAGGAAATTTGGGGGTCGTGTTGGAGATGCCCTTACACATTTTCCTATGAGAAGATTAGTACAAAGCAAAGTTAGAGCCGTACCTTAGTTTGCTCGGCATTACTGTCTGACCTCTCATCAAATTGTCGTGCTCATCTAAGGAACTGTGCAGCATGGAGAAAAACCTCAGCTCAGATGCCTGCCACCACGAGACAATGCCGGAGGGGGATCTAATCTCCCCTACGTCCGAGCCGTGCCACAACACTACAAAAAAATACACTTCTGTGATGATACATGTTTGTCACAGTAGGTCGCATTTTTTGTCATGCATGTACATCCATGACAAATTTATGACAGAATCAAGATAATCATACCTGTGCTGTCATAGAAGTGTTCCATGACATTACCAAAATTATCATCACAGAAGTGTCCACTTCCATGACGATAAATCGCGCGTCACAGAAGTGCTTGTCGTCAAGGGTGACCGACACGTGTAGGTTAAAAATTCCACGCAAGAGACGGTTAAGCTATCAGAGGGGAGGTGTTTGTCTACGTAACCTGTAGACCGAACGCGAAGCGTTGACGCAACGTAGAGGAAGTAGTCGTACGTCTTCCCGATCCGACCGATCCAAGCACCGTTACTCCGGCACCTCCGAGTTCTTAGCACACGTACAGCTCGATGACGATCCCCGGGCTCCGATCCAGCAAAGCGTCGGGGAGGAGTTCTGTCAGCACGACGGCGTGGTGACGATCTTGATGTTCTACTCGTCGCAGGGCTTCGCCTAAGCACCGCTACAATATGATCGAGGTGGAATATGGTGGAGGGGCACCGCACACGGCTAAGGAACGATCACGTGGATCAACTTGTGTGTCTATGGGGTGCCTTGCCTCAGTATATAAAGGATGGAGGAGGAGGAGGCCGGCCAAGGCTTGGTGCGGCCAGGATGTGGAGTCCTACTAGGACTCCAAGTCCTAGTAGGAGTCCACCAAGAGGGGAGGAAGGAGAAGGAAGTGGAGGAGTAGGAAAGGTGGCCGGCCCCCTTTTCCCTAGTCCAATTCGGACTAGAGGGGGGGGGGGGCGCAGCAGCCCTTTTCTCCTCTTCCCACTAAAGCCCATCAAGGCCCATTGCTTCTCCGTAACTCCCGGTACTCCTAAAAATACCCGAATCACTCGGAACCTTTCCGATGTCCGAATATAGTCGTCCAATATATCGATCTTTACGTCTCGACCATTTCGAGACTCCTCGTCATGTCCCAGATCTCATCCGGGACTCCGAACTCCTTCGGTACATCAAAACTCATAAACTCATAATATAACTGTCATCGAAACCTTAAGCGTGCGGACCCTACGGGTTCGAGAACAATGTAGACATGACCGAGACACGTCTCCGGTCAATAACCAATAGCGGAACCTGGATGCTCATATTGGCTCCTACATATTCTACGAAGATCTTTATCGGTCAGACCGCATAACAATCATATGTTGTTCTCTTTGTCATCGGTATGTTACTTGCCCGAGATTCGATCGTCGGTATCCAATACCTAGTTCAATCTCGTTACCGGCAAGTCTCTTTACTCGTTCCGTAATACATCATCTCCGCAACTAACTCATTAGTTGCAATGCTTGCAAGGCTTACTGATGTGCATTACCGAGAGGGCCCAGAGATACCTCTCCGACAATCGGAGTGACAAATCCTAATCTCGAAATACGCCAACCCAACATGTACCTTTGGAGACACCTGTAGAGCTCCTTTATAATCACCCAGTTACGTTGTGACGTTTGGTAGCACACAAAGTGTTCCTCCAACGGGAGTTGCATAATCTCATAGTCATAGGAACATGTATAAGTCATGAAGAAAGCAATAGCAACATACTAAACGATCGAGCTAAGCTAACGGAATGGGTCTAGTCATCACATCATTCTCTAATGATGTGATCCGTTAATCAAATACACAACTCTTGTCTATGGTTAGGAAACATAACCATCTTTAATTAACGAGCTAGTCAAGTAGAGGCATACTAGTGACACTCTGTTTGTCTATGTATTCACACATGTATTATGTTTCCGGTTAATACAATTCTAGCATGAATAATAAACATTTATCATGATATAAGGAAATAAAATAACTTTATTATTGCCTCTAGGGCATATTTCCTTCAGTCTCCCACTTGCACTAGAGTCAATAATCTAGTTCACATCGCTATGTGATTTAACACCAATAGTTCACATCTTTATGTGATTGGTTCACATCTCCATGTGACTAACACCCAAAGGGTTTACTAGATTCAATTAATCTAGTTCACATCGCTATGTGATTAACACCCAAAGAGTGATCATGTTTTGCTTGTGAGAGAAATTTAGTCAACGGGCCTGCCATATTCAGATCCGTATGTATTTTGCAAAATTCTATGTCTACAATGCTCTGCACGGAGCTACTCTAGCTAATTGCTCACACTTTCAATATGTATCCAGATTGAGATTTAAAATCATCTGGATCAGTGTCAAAAACTTGCATCGACGTAACCCTTTACGATGAACCTTTTTGTCACGTCCATAATCGAGAAACATATCCTTATTTCACTAAGGATAATTCTGACCGCTGTCCAGTGATCTACTCCTAGATCACTATTGTACTCCCTTGCCAAATCAGTGCAGGGTATACAATAGATCTGGTACACAGCATGACATACTTTATAGAACCTATGGCCAAGGCATAGGGAATGACTTTCATTCTCTTTCTATCTTCTGCCGTGGTCGGGCTTTGAGTCTTACTCAACTTCACACCTTGTAATACAGGCAAGAACTCTTTCTTTGACTGCTCCATTTTGAACTACTTCAAAATCTTGTCAAGGTATGTACTCATTGAAAAAACTTATCAAGCGTCTTGATCTATCTCTATAGATCTTGAAGCTCAATATGTAAGCAGCTTTACCGAAGTCTTTCTTTGAAAAACTCCTTTCAAACACTCCTTTATGCTTTGTAGAATAATTCTACATTATTTCCGATCAACAATATGTCATACACATATACTTATCAGAAATGATGTAGTGCTCCCACTCACTTTCTTGTAAATACAGGCTTCACCGCAAGTCTGTATAAAACTATATGCCTTGATCAACTTATCAAAGCGTATATTCCAACTCTGAGATTCTTGCACCAGTCCATAGATGGATCGCTGGAGCTTGCATATTTAGTTAACACCTTTAGGATCGACAAAACCTTCTAGTTGCATCGTATACAACTCTTCTTTAGTAAATCCATTAAGGAATGCAGTTTTGTTTATCCATTTGCCAGATTTCATAAAATGCGGCAATTGCTAACATGATTCGGACAGACTTAAGCATAGATACGAGTGAGAAAATCTCATCGTAGTCAACACCTTGAACTTGTCGAAAACCTTTTTGCGACAATTCTAGCTTTGTAGATAGTAACACTACTATCAGCGTCCGTCTTCCTCTTGAAGATCCATTTATTCTCAATTGCTTGCCGATCAGTGGGCAAGTCAACCAAAGTCCATACTTTGTTCTCATACATGGATCATATCTCAGATTTCATGGCCTCAAACCATTTCGCGGAATCTGGGCTCATCATCGCTTCCTCATAGTTCGCAAGTTCGTCATGGTCTAGTAACATGACTTCCAGAACAGGATTACCGTACCACTCTGGTGCGGATCTTACTCTGGTTTACCTACGAGATTTGGTAGTAACTTGATCTGAAGTTACATGATCATCATCATTAGCTTCCTCACTAATTGGTGTAGTAGTCACATGAACAGATTTCTGTGATGAACTACTTTCCAATAAGGGAGCAGGTACAGTTACCTCATCAAGTTCTACTTTCCTCCCACTCACTTCTTTCGAGAGAAACTCCTTCTCTAGAAAAACTCCGAATTTAGCAACAAAAGTCTTGCCTTCGGATTTGTGATAGAAGGTGTACCCAACAGTCTCCTTTGGGTATCCTATGAGGACATATTTCTCCGATTTGGGTTTGAGCTTATTAGGATGAAACTTTTTCATATAAGCATCACAACCCCAAACTTTAAGAAACGACAACTTTGGTTTCTTGCCAAACCACAGTTCAGATTGTGTCGTCTCAACGGACTTAGATGGTGCCCTATTTAACGTGAATGCAGCTGTCTCTAATGCATAAACCCAAAACGATAGTGGTAGATCGGTAAGAGACATCATAGATCGCACCATATCTAATAAAGTACGGTTATGATATTCGGACACACCATTATGCTGTGGTGTTCCAGGTGGCATGAGTTTGTGAAACTATTCCACATTGTTTTAATTGAAGACCAAACTCGTAACTCAAATATTTTACTTCTGCGATCATATCGTAGAAATTTTTCATTTTTGTTACGATGATTTTCCACTTCACTCTGAAATTCTTTGAACTTTTCAAATGTTTCAGACCTTTGTTTCATCAAGTAGATATACTCATATCTGCTCAAATCATCTGTGAAGATCAGAAAATAATGATACCTATCGCGAGCCTCAATATTCATCGGACCACATACATCAGTATGTTTGATTTCCAACAAATCTGTTGCTCGCTCCATTGTTCCGGAGAACGGCGTTTTAGTCATCTTGCCCATAAGGCATGGTTCGCAAGCATCAAGTGATTCCAAAATCCCATCAGCATGGAGTTTCTTCATGCGCTTTACACCAATATGACCTAAACGGCAGTGCCACAAATAAGTTGCACTATCATTATTAACTTCCCATCTTTTGGTTTCAATATTATGAATATGTGTATCATTAAGATCGAGATCCAATGAACTATTTTCATTGGGTGTGTAACCATATAAGGTTTTATTCATGTAAACAGAACAACAATTTATTCTTTTACTTAAATGAATAACCGTATTACAATAAACATGATCAAATCATATTCATGCTCAACGCAAACACCAAATAACACTTATTTAGGTTCAACACTAATCCCGAAAGTATAGGGAGTGTGCGATGATGATCATATCAATCTTGGAACCACTTCCAACACACATCGTCACTTCACCCTTAACTAGTCTCTGTTCATTCTGCAACTCCCGTTTCGAGTTACTACTCTTAGCAACTGATCCAGTATCAAATACTGAGGGGTTGCTATAAACACTAGTAAAGTACACATCAATAACATGTATATCAAATATACTTATGTTCACTTTGCCATCCTTCTTATCCGCCAATCACTTGGGGTAGTTCCGCTTCCAGTGACCAGTCCCTTTGCAGTAGAAGCACTTAGTCTCAGGCTTAGGATCAGACTTGGGCTTCTTCACTTGAGCAGCAACTTGCTTGCCGTTCTTCTTGAAGTTCCCCTTCTTCCCTTTGCCCTTTTCTTGAAACTAGTGGTCTTGTCAACCATCAACACTTGATGTTTTTCTTGATTTCTACCTTCGTTGATTTCAGCATCACGAAGAGCTTGGGAGTTGTTTCCGTTATCCCTTGCATATTATAGTTCATCACGAAGTTCTACTAACTTGGTGATGGTGACTAGAGAATTCTGTCAATCACTATCTTATCTGGAAGATTAACTCCCACTTGATTCAAGCGATTGTAGTACCCAGATAATCTGAGCACATGCTCACTAGTTGAGCGATTCTCCTCCATCTTTTAGCTATAGAACTTGTTGGGGACTTCATATCTCTTAACTCGGGTATTTGCTTGAAATATTAACTTCAACTCCTGGAACATCTCATATGGTCCATGACGTTCAAATCGTCTTTGAAGTCCCGATTCTAAGCCATTAAGCATGGTGCACTAAACTATCAAGTAGTCATCATATTGAGCTAGCCAAACGTTCATAACGTCTGCATCTACTCCTGCAATAGGTCTGTCACCTAGCGGTGCATCAAGGACATAATTCTTCTGTGCAGCAATGAGGATAAACCTCAGATCACAGATCCAATCCGCATCATTGCTACTAACATCTTTCAACACAATTTTTCTCTAGGAACATATCAAAATAAACATATGAAAGCAACAACGCAAGCTATTGATCTACAACATAATTTGAAAAATACTACCAGGACTAAGTTCATGATAAATTTAAGTTCAATTAATCATATTACTTAAGAACTCCCACTTAGATAGACATCCCTCTAATCTTCTAAGTGATTACGTGATCCATATCAACTAAACCATAACCGATCATCACGTGAGATGGAGTAGTTTTCAATGGTGAACATCACTATGTTGATCATATCTACTATATGATTCACGCTCGACCTTTCGGTCTCCGTGTTCCGAGGCCATATCTGCATATGCTAGGCTCGTCAAGTTTAACCCGAGTATTCTGCGTGTGCAAAACTGGCTTGCACCCGTTGTAGATGGACGTAGAGCTTATCACACCCGATCATCACGTGGTGTCTGGGCACGACGAACTTTGGCAACGGTGCATACTCAGGGAGAACACTTCTTGATAATTAGTGAGAGATCATCTTATAATGCTACCGTCAATCAAACCAAAAATAAGATGTATAAAAGATAAACATCATATGCAATCAAAATATGTGACATGATATGGCCATCATCATCTTGCTTCTTTGATATCCATCTCCAAAGTACTGTCATGATCTATATCGTCACCGGCATGACACCATGATCTCCATCATCTTGATCTATATCAATGTGTCGTCACGTGGTCGTCTTGCCAACAATTGCTCTTGCAACTATTGCTATCGCATAGTGATAAAGTAAAGCAATTATTTGGCGCTTGCATCTTATGCAATAAAGAGACAACCATAAGGCTTTTGTCAGTTGCCGATAACTTTAACAAAACATGATCATCTCATACAACAACTTATATCTCATCACGTTTTGACCATATCACATCACAACATGCCCTGCAAAAACAAGTTAGACGTCCTCTACTTTGTTGTTGCAAGTTTTACGTGGCTGCTACGGGCTTAAGCAAGAACCAATCTTACCTACGCATCAAAACCACAACGATAGTTTGTCAAGTTGGTGCTGTTTTAACCTTCGCAAGGACCGGGCGTAGCCAGACTCGGTTCAGCTAAAGTTGGAGAAACTGTCACCCGCAAGCCACCTATGTGCAAAGCACGTCGGGAGAACCGGTCTCGCGTAAGCGTACGCGTAATGTCGGTCCGGGCCGCTTCGTCCAACAATACCGCCGAACCAAAGTATGACATGCTGGTAAGCAGTATGACTTATATCGCCCACAACTCACTTGTGTTCTACTCGTGCATATAACATCAACATATAAAACCTAGGCTCGGATGCCACTGTTGGGGAACGTAGTAATTTCAAAAAAAATTCCTACGCACACGCAAGATCATGGTGATGCATAGCAACGAGAGGGGAGAGTGTTGTCTACGTACCCCCGTAGACCGAAGCGGAAGTGTTGATGCAACGTAGAGGAAGTAGTCGTACGTCTTCCCGATCCGACCGATCCAAGTACCGTTACTCCGGCACCTCCGAGTTCTTAGCACACGTACAGCTCGATGACGCTCCCCGGGCTCCGATCCAGCAAAGCTTCAGGGATGAGTTCTGTCAGCACGACGGCGTGGTGACGATGATGATGTTCTACCGACGCAGGGCTTCGCCTAAGCACTGCAACGATATGATCGAGGTGGAATATGGTGGAAGGGGGCACCGCACACGGCTAAGGAACGATCACGAGGATCAACTTGTGTCTATGGGGTGCCCCTTGCCTCATTATATAAAGGATGGAGGAGGAGGAGGCCGGCCAAGGCTAGGTGCGGCCAGGATGTGGAGTCCTACTAGGACTCCAAGTCCTAGTAGGAGTCCACCAAGAGGGAAGGAAGGGAGAAGGAAGTGGAGGGGAAGGAGAGGTGGCCGGCCCCCTTTTCCCTAGTCCAATTCGGACTAGAGGGGAGGGGGGGCGCAGCAGCCCCTTGGCCCTTTCTCCTCTTCCCACTAAAGCCCATCAAGGCCCATTGCTTCTCCCGTAACTACCCGGTACTCCGAAAAATACCCGAATCACTCGGAACCTTTCCGATGTCCGAATATAGTCGTCCAATATATCAATCTTTACGTCTCGACCATTTCGAGACTCCTCGTCATGTCCCCGATCTCATCCGGGACTCCGAACTCCTTCGGTACATCAAAACTCATAAACTCATAATATAACTGTCATCGAAACCTTAAGCGTGCGGACCCTACGGGTTCGAGAACAATGTAGACATGACCGAGACACGTCGCCGGTCAATAACCAATAGCGGGACCTGGATGCCCATATTGGCTCCTACATATTCTACGAAGATCTTTATCGGTCAGACCGCATAACGACATACGTTGTTCCCTTTGTCATCGGTATGTTACTTGCCCGAGATTCGATCGTCGGTATCCAATACCTAGTTCAATCTCGTTACCGGCAAGTCTCTTTACTCGTTCCGTAATACATCATCCCGCAACTAACTCATTAGTTGCAATGCTTGCAAGGCTTAAGTGATGTGCATTACCGAGAGGGCCCAGAGATACCTCTCCGACATTCGGAGTGACAAATCCTAATCTCGAAATACGCCAACCCAACATGTACCTTTGGAGACACCTGTAGAGCTCCTTTATAATCACCCAGTTACGTTGTGACGTTTGGTAGCACACAAAGTGTTCCTCCGGCAAACGGGAGTTGCATAATCTCATAGTCTAGGAACATGTATAAGTCATGAAGAAAGCAATAGCAACATACTAAACGATCGGGTGCTAAGCTAATGGAATGGGTCATGTCAATCAGATCATTCACTAATGATGTGATCCCGTTAATCAAATAACAACTCTTTGTCCATGGTTAGGAAACATAAAACCATCTTTGATTAACGAGCTAGTCAAGTAGAGGCATACTAGTGACACTCTGTTTGTCTATGTATTCACACATGTATTATGTTTCCGGTTAATACAATTCTAGCATGAATAATAAACATTTATCATGAAATAAGGAAATAAACAATAACTTTATTATTGCCTCTAGGGCATATTCTTCAGTGCTTTCGTCAAGGGTGACCGACACGTGGCATCCACCGTAACGGAACGCCGTTAAGCTATCGGGTCGGGTTTTGGATCCAATAACCCGTTAACAACCCCGACCAATGGGGATTTTCCATGTGTAAAATCATCATTGGCTGGAGGAGACACGTGTCAGGTCCGCGTTGGCACAGATGTCACTCATCCAATGGGCGAGACGCGCCTATGATATGTTGACACGTGGACCGGCCCATCAAGTTTAAATGGGCCGGCCCAACTAAAGGCCCACAAGATTTTGTGGACCATAACGGGCCGGCCCAGCTAAAGGCCCATGAGTTTTTACGGACCATAATGGGCTGGCCCAGCTAAAGGCCACAAGATTTTGCGGGCCATAATGGGCCGGCCCAGGTAAAGGTGCGCAAGATTTTTGTGTGTCATAATGGGCCGGCCCAGGTAAAGGCCCACAAGATTCTTGCGGATCATAATGGGTCGGCCCAGCTAAAGGCCCACGAGATTTCACCGACATTAATGGGCCGGCCCAGCTGTAGGCCCACAAAATTTTGAGGACCCTAGTAGGCCGACCCATTAACTGGCTGCCATGTTTTGGGCCAAATGCCGGCCCATATTTGATCCGGTCCATTAATGGCCTGCCACGCTCCGGGCCTAATAGTGGCCCATATGAGATCCGACCCATTAAAAGCCTACCACGTTCTGAGCCAGATTACGGCCCAGATCAGGTCCGACCCTTTAAGAGGCTTTGGGCTAAATTATGGCCCATATCAGATTCGGCCCGTCAACTGGACACTATGCTTTTGGGCCCACTTGCTAAAGGCCCACTTAGTAATTCGGCCTGATATTAGTTTTGGCTTGTTAAGGGCCCGTTTAACATTTCGGCCCTATATTAATTTCGGCCTATTAAAAGCCCGTCATATAGTTGGGCCTAACTACGACCCGGTTTGCATCCGACCTGCTCGCAGCCGATATCTGATTGGGCCAAACAAGGACCGAGACAATTTTGGCCTGTTAAAAGCCCGTGATTTGATTCGCACAATCATGGGCCGGGGTTCATTTCGGGCTGCTGCCGGCCCATGAGCTGTTCAGCACGTTTCAGGCCCAACCTACATCGTGATTGCATGACGGCCCGATTATGTACCGTAATTTTACGGTTTGGCCGGTTTACTGCGAAGACAGGATATATATACAGTAAAATAACTGCAACATCGTGAATAAGAAAAAACCTAGACTATACAATAAAGAAATTACGGCATATTACATCCACTGGGCATCAAAGTTCGCCACTATGATAATAAAGCACAAGCAGACAGCAGATTACATACACTGGGCATCCAAGATCGCCACCAGTGCAAATAAACACGCCGACAAAACAATATACAAAACCGACAGCACTTCAATAGAGTTCAAGAAAGGTTAGCCCTGCTGGGGAACTGCAGCGCAAGCAGCTGAGCAAGATGATGAGACTGCGCTTGTTCAACACTTATATCTTCCTCACTCTGAAAGATAAACAAGCAGACAGATGACAGGTTTTGCACATAAAAGTATCAGTGCTGACAATTCATCACATTTCTTACTAACGAATAAAGTGACACAGTTTAAAATTGCATTAACACAATATGGTATTGTTCAGGTCAAGACATGGCAGAAAATGACATTGTGAAAGAGTTGGTAGCTTCATGACACCACTGGATTACAGATCAAGAACTCATAAGTATCAATGGTTAGTGTGCTGTCAATTTATACCATTTCAGATTGGCAAATAAAGAGACGGTTTAAATAATAGTAGAATGATATGACATTGTTCATAGTTAAGACATTGCAGAATATGACATTATGCTGTAGTGGGTAGGTTCACCACACCACTGGATTACGGATGAAGAACAGAAGCATACATGCAGTGCAAAAGAAGATCACTTGCTCTGTATAGTTTAATTTACATGGTATGAAGAAGGAACTTGGTTGTACAACTGAAAACTTAAATTGAGAAAGGACAAACTTTTGTTTATGAACTACATAATAAACTTTAAACAAGCAATTTGATGCAAACACCAAAAATAAACAGCTGTTGCAGTCATGCCTAACCAAATATATACAACAAAGTTTGAAGGCTTGAGATGGACAAACTTACATTATTGGCGAAGACAGGCTCTATAAAGGCCTTGTCCATGCTGATGGGGGGGGGCAATTCAAGAAGTTTACCATGGAATCTTCTTCAAAAGCATTGCCTTTATTCTACATTTTGTTAAGAGTAAGTATAGATGTGATAATATACGAAAAAATGGAGAATATTTAAGATAAGATGAAGAGTGATGCTAGATAACCAAGTAGCTATAAATGTAAGTGCAATAGTACGGGCAAAAGGTACAGCCAAGAGCAATGCACAGCTAAACTTCTTCAGTACCAACCTTATGGTAAGAGTAAATATAGATCTGATGTGTAGAAAATGGAGGGCAAAGGAAAATAAGCTGCAGAGTGATGGTACATGAACAACTACTTATCATTATAAGTACACTGATAAAGGACAACATGTACTTACAAGAACAATGCAGAGCTAAAAAAACATTGGCATTGGATATATTCTACACTAATATAACCATTCATACAGATCGGATAATTTGGAGCGAACAATTGATAAGCAAGCTATCATGCATACTGCTGTCACATAATGAACCAGGTATGTATGCAAGTACAGTGATACAAGACAACAGGTACTAACAAGAGCAAAGCAGCGGGCAGCATATTTGCGATATCCTGTCGTTCTTGTCAAACCGGAATTCTTCTTCGAGCAGATTTCCAGCAAAAAAGATCCGTAAGGCACACGCGGAAAAGTAGAAGTTCAAATTGTCATGTGATTTCATAGACAATACCTCATCCTGGGAACGAGGCCAGTGCATAACAAGGTTTTTCCATTCAATGTCTTCTAAATTTAGCACAGGATACTTCACCGGAAATTCGTTTATAGACTTGCCATCAAAGTGTGATTTCCTCAGGTAACACCGATACTGCTGCAATGCTTCCTTGAAAAGCACAAGCAAGCTTTGCTCGTCATGACTATCCAGATTGACCCTCGCCTAGTTACAACAATGTAATGTAAATCATTGATGTGTTTAATCAGCAGAAAACAGGAAAATAATAACCATGAATAATAGCACTTACACGTAAGTTGGAAAGGAAGATGTGAAAATGGTGTTTGTCTTCACAATAATCTTCCCATGATGGGAATATATGCACGTAGTCCCTAAAAACATTGAAAGCATTGTCTTTTAAACTGGGAATAAATGGAATGAGGTTCCAATCTGCAGGAATTGGCCGTCTGTGCAGTTGGGATAGGTCTTCGGCCGGTGGACTTGTTGTACTTTTTGCCGGAGTGGGATTTTTCTATGGTACAGCTGTTGCTATGGCGAATGAAATCGGTATACCTTTTGCTGGAGTGCAGGTCCTGTGTGCTAGGGCTAGTGGTGTGGCTAGTGAAGTATGGGTACAGTCTGCTGGAGTCGGTCCTACATTTTGTGTCACTGGTTGTACATCCAATATAAGTGGGGTGCTGTCTGATTTCTCTGGCACCACCACGTTTTTCAAGGACTTTGCTGGTGCTCCTTCAGGTTCGGAAATCACCCTCTTCCTTTTTGATGTCTGATGCACAAGAACAACATTTGAGTGGAAAAACATGGTATGATGACAAATGGAATATGTATTGATAATGGATGGGCATGGCATCTCGACATATATGATGAGTAAACTAAGCATATGGCTGTGCAACAAAGTAGAAGAAATGCAAGACAACATATGCAAGATACCCGTAATCAATAAAACATTGCCAAATTAGAACAGGCACCTTGATGGGTGAACATGACAGGTCATCTGCCTTTGACTCCTCAAGGTTAGAATAGTCATTAGGATCATATTCTGAACAAGAATCAATAGGTGGGGAGCGTATGAGTTTCATTGCATCCAGAATGGCACTCAATGCCTTGGTGCCAATTTTGTAAGTCATTGCAGTGTTTAGCTTCAAGAGTGGACTGCTGCTAGTGCGACACAAAGCATCTACACAGATCATAGTGTAGATATAACGGGAAAACCTTAAGCATCAGAGTAAAATCAGCAAAGTGGAACTTGCTGGAATATATGTGCTAGTATTGCCGGTACGGGTAGAAAGGCTTCGGATACCAACTCTCTTCAAGTGAAGGTGCGGTACTGTTAATATCAGTGTAACTCTCAAAGGCGACACAGCTCCCCGCATTTCCTTATTATTCTTATAGGATTCAAGTGGGCAGGCCACTACAAATCCTATTCCTATGTTTACAAGATCCTACGAATCAAAGAGGCTCAAAGTGTCCATCACAACCGACCGTATAGACCTCTACACTGCAAATGTCCATGCTCATCTTCAGTACAAGGAACATACTGTACTACTATCATACTCCCTCCATTCCAAAATATAAGTCTTGGTAGAGATTTCCACTATGGATCACATACAGATGTATCCAGATACATTTTAGAGTGTAGATTCACTCATTTTGCTCCATATGTAGTCCATGGTGGAATCTATACAAAGACTTGTATTTAGGAACGGAGAGAGTACATATTAAAGAAGAACGGAAGAGGAACATGGTAAAGAAGAGCAAGCAAATTTTGGATAATAAAATGTTGGTTGCGTAGTGCCCACACATGATGAACCAGAGCGCATTAAGAATGCAACTCCCAGCTGTCTCTCGACCATTTCAGGTGGTTGGATGAAGATCCTACGTCTCCTAACCCTTCTTCTTCCTCGTCTCTGATTCTTCCCATACAGAACACCGCACAGGCCGCCGGACGGACCACCGGCCCCCACTGCCTGTGTTCCTCCGCCACCACCACCCCCACCCCTGCCCCAACCCCCACCCGCGTCAAGTTTTCTTCGTTCGGCGAGGCCCCACAACCACCCGAGCCCCTTTGATCGCACCGGCGAACTCCGGCGAGCTCTGAAAAATTGACTGACCCAATTTTGAAATTTAGTCTACTGTGATTTAACTAGTGTGGAATATAAAAGGGGAAAACCATAAGCATTGGGAGTATAGTGTTGAGCATGCCATGGCGGATCTGAAGGTGCAAACCAGACAAAGGCAACTTCGCAACCAAGACAAGAAATCAGAGTAAAGCAGTGGCAATCTATTTTCTTGTTGCGATAAATAAGTTGAGCAGATACAAAAGAGTACCGCCTCTAGTGCAGCGCCGTGTACGCATCTGTTGAGAATTTGACGGTGCTACAGTAGCGATGGCTGTCGGCGGCGGGGAAGCAGATCTAGGAGGGTAGACGGTGGCGGTGGGGCACGGTGGATGAGACGGTCGTAGGAGCGGCGCCGGCAAGGTGGACGACGACGGGGATGAAGCGAGAGGACGGGATGCAAGGATCCCGATCCGAAGCCGTGGATGAGAGAGGTCAATCTCTTGTAGTGGACGGCGGCGTCGGGGTATCAGCTCCGGCATGGTGGAGGAGGACGGCGGTGGATGGGGTAGCGGACGGCGGAGGACGGAGGAGGGTGGGGTGGAGAGGGTCTTTTGGCGCCCACGGAGTACGAATGGGGAAAAGGGAGGTAGAGAGGACGGGGGAACCATGTATTCAGGGCGCGCTTGTCTCAAATGCGAGGAAATTTACAAACTTAGCCCCCATTTCAAATTTCTACTACATCACAGCAACATTAGTCGGTTGGGGATAGGACGGTAATCTCGCATACGCCGAATATTTGCCGACGAGAGTTTGTTTTTGGCGCCCGCCGTGTATGAATATGAATCGGGGAGGGAGTCGATTTCGGCTGAGGACACACTATGTTTTGGCACCCACCGTGTATGAATCCGGGTGAGATGCGGTTACATCATGTTTGGGTGAAATTACAAACCTACCCCTATCGAAACCTATAGAAATCCAGCAGATAGGCTTACCGTGGCAGGGATAGGCAGTAGTGATTTTCATCTCGCAGATTTTGGTTTCGGGCGGTTACTGCGACTTTCCCCGCTTCATTCAAATTTTGCGGAGTGCACGTTTACCGTGCCAACTCAATTCGAATCCCGTTTGTATTCTATTTTTTTCCAGGTGGGATCCATTTTCAATTGGAATTACATTCTATATACATCATTTTTTATATATACTTTCAGAAGCACAACACCATTTATACATAAATATGGTTTACAAATGGCATGATCTTAGATTCATAAGGTTGTATCCATCAATTTGGATTTTCAAATATTTGAAACCACTTTATGTTGAAATCCAATGTATGCATTCCTCGCTAACTGTCTCCAATTAATGTGTGTTTCATGCGGGTTTTTTTTACTTCTCAAACATGTATAATGTGTTTCACACACGCAACATATAGTGTAATCCCATTTAGACATTAATTGCATATAAACCATGCATTGTTTGTAATTGAAGAATCTATGGATCACCAATATTGATAAACTATATAACATTACACGTGTACCCAAATTCAAATGAATATGCATGTTTGATACAGCAATTTGCGTTATGATATTATCGATGTTGTGATCTCCAATTTAAATATTTGAATCCCCTTTAATCCAGATATTCGTTTCATATAGCTATCACTCATGCTTATATAGGACTATCTCTCTGGACCTATACGCATTCATCGTCTCTCAGGTATCTCTCGTGCTACCTGTATGTCGACAATGATCTTTTATCTTCGTAACACACTGACGGTACTCTCTCCCTCGACCTTCATCACTCTATCTCTCTCTAAGTATATCTCGCTCCCTGCTATGTGTCTCTAACTATGATTCTCCATGTGGAATCTCTTTCTCTCACACAAACACAAAACTTTGTCTCCCGGGGTCTCATTTCTCTCTACTATTCCCATGTGTGCCACTCGCACACCCCTCATACAGAGATGTCTTTCGCTCCTTAGATATGAGAACCTACGAATCTTCCTCTTCAATATCTCTTTCTCACACACAAACACAAACTCTGTCTCCCAGGGTCTCATATTTCTCCATTGTTCTCTTGTATGTCGCTCACACACACCCTCTCTTCCTATAGATATCTTGCGTTCCCTCGTATGTCTCTCTAGCTATCACTCTCGTTGTGAAATATCTTTCTCTCTCTCAGACACAAAACTCCGTCTCTCTGGATCTCATTTCTCTCTGATATCTGTTTGTATGTGACTCACATGCACCCTCTCTCTATCTCTCTCACACCCACACACATAACCCAGCCTTCTGATCCACTCGACTCCTATCTCTAACGCACACTAGCTAGCATCTTTATCTTTCTATTTATCTGTTTCTCCATCAGCCTTCTTTCTTGCCCTCACTCTTGATTTCTATCACGCACACTACATATGTTTCTCTCTACATGCAGTCAAGTGCCCTCTCACACACATATATAACTTCACCCTTTGAACCACCCGACGGTCATCTCCAACACCCAAACTAGCGGATGTCCCTCTAGCTAGCATCTCCATCTCTGTATCTATCTGTAGTTTCTCCGTCAACATTTCTTTCTCGCATGGAGTCTTGCTTCCTATCACCCACACTACATATGTCTCTCCATACATATGCATTTATAGGTTGGTCTCTTTTGCACAATCGTTGCGCCTCACTCCCTCTGCTCGCCATAGATGCATGCTCCAGCCCACACCACTATCTCTTAAAGACAAAAACACATGCTCAATTGTCGGGCCTTCTTCCCTGCATTCTCACATGCATGCATATTGTCATACCGATCCGTCTCTCCCATGTCGTTGATCTTATGACTTATGTCTTCTTTCTTTTATCTCGATCATGCGCACGCGCACACACACACATCCCACGTATACATGTATAACTCTCACACATGCACGTTCAAGGTCTCTATGTCTCCATACGTAGTTAATTACCCTCAATCCTAACGCCACATCGAATCGTTCTCCTCTTTTGTGCACATAACTTCCGCCTGGATGGGTAAAACATACACTCACACTTAACAATCTCCTTCTAGCTACCCCCGCTTCTCACTCTTCCCCCATATCCCCGAAACCAATAAGAACATCCCTTTGTTTAATTCCCGCCTACATGCACCATCGATATATAGTAGTCTTCCTCGGTGTCTCTCGAACAAACACGTTCTCTCGATGTCGACTCCTCTCACGTGCACACACCTTCTCTTCCCTCTCTACGGGCATTTTCTCTCTCGCACCCCATCGTTGGTGGCCTCTGCCATACACATCACCTCTCTATGATGAAGCCATGCACACTTAAATTACATCCGCCATAGAGGACCCCGCGACACACACACACGCACACACACACACGCGCGCACGCACCCCCCACACACACACTAAGACTCCATCTCTCTCTCTCTCTCTCTCACACACACACACACACAAACACACACACACACACACGCACGCATGCACCCTCCCCCACACACACACTAAGACTCCATCTCTCTCTCTCTCACACACACACACAAACTAAGACTCCATCTCTCTCTCTCATCTCTCTCTCTCACACACACACTAAGACTCCACCTCACACACACATGCTCTAGGCGGAGCATTTGTTCCTATCACCCTTCATCCAACCTTACCCGTATGATAAACAATCACCTTTATTTACTTGCATAACATGGACAAATTCCACTTTACTTTAGTAGTCAGCAAACTTATCATCTGTACCCTTATAAAAAAACGAGTTGGCGGTGATGGTGTGCCTGCCATCTTGTAATACAGACCGCATGATCTATATTTGAGGATAGAAAGCAAACTATGATAATTTTACAAAAGATACCCGCACCTCTCTCCACATCATTATCTCCCGCAACCTCATTGCTCAGCAATTAAAAAAGGAATAAGTCTTTGGAACAATCAGCATGCATGGTGGCCGCTGCCGCCTGCCGGCGCCGTCCATCCCCATGCCTCCGCCCATTCCGACCACCAGTCACCACCACGCTCCACTCCTCCTTGCCTTATCTCTCATCTTTCATTTTTTCGATGACATTCTCGAGATACCAGTTTTCTGATAAAATTCTCGAGATATCATTAGTTTTTACACATGGGATTACTCCTGCATGGGTCAATCACAACAGGTGTTTTGTAAAAAAATGCATATTGATGTTCCGTGCAATGCACGAGAATCTTGCTTGTAATTATATAGCGCAAATCACGAGCAAGAAGTGAATTTTTTTGACACAACCACGTTAACATGGCCACGTAAATCACTAGCTAAAGTAAATACCATTATACTTATATCCCGATGCAAAACGTTGAGTACATGTCCGAAGAGTAGAGTCGCACACACGCACTCTGTCTCTCAGAATCTTTCTCACACACACACACACACCAGTTACGTGACGCCCACTTAAGCAGACACGTATGTTACAATTTGTGCACCCGCGGGTACACGTGATGCTGCGCATTTAAGCCGGAAGGCGAACCCAAACAGTAGCTGCATTCATTCCCCTCCCGCCGCCTCTTCTCTGGTCGCCGTTGCCCGGTAGCCATGGGCCGGCCGAAGGTAACAACATACGCCATACTCCCGCCGGAGCGGCGCTTTTATGGAAATTTTAGTGGTCATGCATGCATCTTTTTGTGCTAGCACTCCTATATAAGGGTTGACCGGTCGCTTCCCACGGACGTGCGCGGGCGGTGGAAGAGGAAGGAGAAGGGAAGCGGGCTGTGGAGTAACGTTTTTACCACAATTTATTAGGAAACTGAGTGCAATAATTAAGTAGTTTTGCAAACTACCAGTACTACACCTGAAACGGTTCAAACCCTATACTCCCTTGCCAGCGCGAGCTTCCCTCGTGAAACAGTCAGCGTCGCCCTGGAGCGTCAGTGCCGCATTAATGCCCGGCCAGAGCGGAGGCGACCTCTCATTGGCACCGGCTTTGAAGTGGCACGACGGCCGAGAGAGCGCCGCTTCCCGGTGCACGCGACTGCTCCGCGTCGAGACTGGCCATAGGCCCTGTTTGGATCCATGGGTTAGAGTTAGTTTGAGCCAGTTGGGGCTCAAATAGCCCTAAAGTATCCAAGCATGAGGGTTTAAATTGGAGCAAGTTGCACCGAACCCACCAAAAAAAACTATCCCACCCAAGAGGTGCTAACTGGAGATAGTTCTCATTGGGACCACTGAAAAATCTCTTTTTTCTCTCCATGAAGTGCATTTATTGTCAATCTAACCCTGTCACCCAAACACCTCTTTGGCTACAGTTAGTTCAGGGTTAGTCATGAGTTAGTCTAACCTCTAGTTAAGTTAGAGTATCAAACAGGAGCAATATAGGACATGCAAGTTGCTCAAAGCATACAGGCAAATTCGTACGTGAAAGGATTTTTTTCTTTTTGAAAACGAAACGTGAAAGGATTTTTTTAGAATGCTCTTGGCATGTCGCTAACATGTGATAGTTAACCGACCTCAATAGACAACAGAAATGCCAGCCCGCTGCACTTTGATAGAGACAAGGAGGGAGAAGCGATACAGGATGCTGGATTACTAGAGATAGGTGTCGCACGGAAGCCAAGAAATATGGTGATAGCGTGGGTTAGCCATGTACTAGTATGATGTAACTACATTGGGCTGCCGTGTTTCGTACTCTTCGAGTCCACTGTGGAGACGATTGGTTAATTTTATATCGCTGAATAATATTAAATATTATGAGTGCAGACGCTCCACCACGAGGTTCCTTGCTCCTTCTCGGTCGTCCGGAATCTATGTTCTTCCACTCTATTTTTTTACGTGAGCTTTGTTCATCCTTTTGCCAACACGCGAGACATCTAGCATCAAGGTGCACGTGTTATGCAAGGATCGTTCCATCTATATGAAGAACACGTGGGACTGGAACTACGAGACGAACATGTACCCAGGAGTGGACGTACGAACCTGAGTAATGTAGCGCAGTAAGTGAAGTAGAAAGGCACAAATGGTATGAACATGCGTGGCATATAGGGTGTCTTTGGTTGCGTTCTCGTCTCAGCATAGTTTTTCCCTCTTCATGCATGCTCAACTCAACACCCCTCTTCATGCATGCTCTCTTCATGCATGCTTCTAGTGTATTTGTGCTAAACTAGTGTGGACTCATGCACCCTCCATACACTCTACCAAACACCCAAAAGTAGGTCGAGAAGGGAACTCTTGGGCGGCATTTGTCTCTTACTACGTACTACCACTAAATGTTGTATGCGCAATGCACGATGATGTTATGGAGTACGTGCCTAATTACTCTACTACTACTATATTAGTTGGAGGCACATATTAACTTTTATATTTGTTTACGTGTATTCCCCGAGACCTTCCAACTAGATGTGTCTTTCTCTCCAGGTCGCACTTTGTATCGTTCATACCACTAAGTACTACTATGTGTGGTCTCCGACCCAGAAGTGGAAGAAGTGGAGACGCTCTAGCATGCTGTTTTTTTACGCTGGGCTCTACCACCCTGTTCATGTCACACTCCTTTCGCTGACGTGTGGGACATCCAGCACGTGCCGTGTTTGGCACCCTTCGTCATAAGAGTTGAAACGCTAGCATTCATCAGAAATAAAAAATAATTATAAATCGGCAGTGATACTTTTTTTTGCGAACCAATCAGCAGTGATACTATACCACGCGGTTTCCTTGCTCCTCGATATCGGAAAGAATACTTCCGTTCGCCAACATGTGGGACGTCGACCATCCTGGTCCACTTGCCATGCACGCAGAACTCCAAAGGAGAGTCACCCAGGTCGTCGCGCCGCAGTAACAATGAATAATGAGCCGTCAAATCACAGGCCCACTTCCCACTTTGAAGTTGCTCGGACGAAGGAACCATCATGACTTCGTTGAATTCCGCTTCTTGAAGAAAACTACTATACCAGCAGTACTGCTAGCTACAGTAGTTACTCCAACAGAGGCCTCCTTTCGTTCATAGGATAGGAATATGAAAATCATAGGAAGTGAGATGACATGCATCTCAATTCCTATAAAGAAAGAGATGCCATTTGATGCTTAGGATAGGAATTTTTCCATTTAGTCTAGGCTAATGTACTGGTAATTTGCTCTAAAAACTATAGTAGTAACTAGTAGTATTGGTACATGCTCGTACTCAGACACAGACACACACACTAACTACTAGTACTACTACTTCTCACATGCTGGGCAGACGCCGTCGTTCTCCTTCCCGGCTTTGTCGGCAACACCCCACCGTGCTTGGATCTCCGCCGACCTCTCCGCAGCAGCGCGTGCGTCCTTTTCTTTCTTGTGGCGGCGGGCCTCTCTTTTCTTGAGTGCTTTCTGACTTTTTCGCTCCCTCTGTGCGGCTTTGGCCGCCTCTTGCTCTACCGCATTCGGCCTTGGCATCTTAAAATTCCTCCCACATAGTTGTGAGGTCGCGAGCGGCGATGAACTCGGCACGAAGGGATGCCATTGCTTCCCTACCATTTTGTGTGCGGTCGTGGGCGGCGAGGAACTCGGCGTGGCGGGATGCCATCGCTGCCTTACCAGTTAGTGTGCGGCGCGGTGGCATGAACGACGCTTGGTGAGAGCTATGGGGTGGAGTGGATGGACAACCGTATAGTGCATTGGTTTGTCAAGAGCTCAAGGACAGAAGACGAAGCAAATTTGGATTCCCCTTCAATCCTGGTCATTTATTACCGAGTAAAATGCATTGGCGGTCATCGAACTTGTCTTGATAGCTCACTTTGATCATTGTATACGAGATATGGTGATTATACGGTCACTGGCTCAGCGTATAGCTCCATATTTGTCTGGTTGACCAGTCAAACAGTCCGCATGCGCCTCATCAGCTCGTGTTCTTTATCTATCTACGCGGGCCTACCTGTCAATGGAGAAAGAAATACTGTAAAAACCAAAATTATGCGTATGTGGGGAATCAAACCACGGATTCGTCGCTGCAACGCACCCTCATCAGCCAAATGAAAATGAAATACTTCGCGTCAGACACTCACGCTCACGCTGTCAAAGCATGCTAATGCATGCACGTCGCCCTCTAAATTAAAGTCCTGCTCATGGCGCAACGCAAACGGCGAGCCCATCATCTGCGCGCCCCGGCGGTGCCTGACATTACTGTTTAGACGTTTGATGGAGGCCTACGTGAACGCCGTGCATGTATTCACCTGGCTCAACACCAACGGTCATACTCGGACCGCCTTGCTCATGTATATCGTCCATCACAACAACAATCTATAAAACAGCCTAAGCTAGAGAGGGTACTATGGTAGTATGGTACGGAGTATGTACTATCGTGAGCGACCGATCTTAGTGCCACTGCACACCGAAACCCCTTCCATCGCTAGCGCGCGCTTCCCGCCTGAAACGGTCACCGTCTCTCCAGAATGTCAATGCCGCATTCACCGGACTTAACTGCAGGTGCAATTGGTGTGTCACTGATTCGCCCACCTTTCCTTTGTCGGTACAGAAGAAAAATGGCAGAAGTGAGTAGCCTGGAGTGAGGTTTTCTTCAAGAAAGGGAAGAAAGGGCTTGAACGAGCGTTCCAGTGAAATGATGGTTGCTTCGTCCAGTCCAACTTGGAGGCCACCTTACCACTGCTGGTAAAGGTGTGGGTTTTGTGATATCACAGGTCATGACGGCCACACCGGGGTGACATGTGAGTCTCGACTGTAGCACCTCGCTGTGATTTGGTGGATGGCACGCGGGCCCGGATGTTTTGAAATGTCCCGCATGTATATAGAGCGGCTAGTCATATAGGAGTGCTCAATATTGTGCACCGCGACCAAGGCGGAGAGGAAAATGAGAGAACTACGTAATTAATGCATGAGTTTAATTAGGGTAGTTTTGTAAAGTACGAGATACATTCCTCCAATCGCAAAATGCCTTGGTTCATGAGATTTGAGATTTGAGCCCTATAAACCGGAAGGGAGGGAGTACTGCACACGGTGTAGTCTAGTCACTTGTTGAAATCTCTAGAAAGGCAAATACTCCTTTCCGGTTTACAGGGCTATACTACTCCTTCCGTCTAGGTGTGTAAGTCATCTTACAAAAAACCAAATAGTCACAAAACACTTAGGCGCGGTGCATTAACTTCTACCTTGTTTCTTGTTTCTTGACATATCAACCGATAAGAGATGAGAGGTGTGCATGCTTTAAATGACTTACAATGGCTAGTTCATTGCATGCAATGCTATTAATTAGCAAATAAACATTGGTGACCCCAGGAGGAAACAGTGCTAAGCGCATGGACCTATGCAGAATGAGTATCAACCAATGGATAATGGAGTTTAATTGTTAAACAATAGCAATTTTGTCTCATGCAAGAGCCTGGCTAGTACTCCAAGGAACCGCACCACGCGAGCGTTCGCAACTGCCACGTTCGGGTTGCGCTTGGCTCTTCGCCTCTTCGAGAAGACAAACAATGATGTTACTCCTACTTCTACAGTATCGAATCCACTGATGCATGTCCGTCCACCTCGTGCGGGAGGGATAGCGTGTAGCGAAAGCTTCTACTTACTGCTCCTGCCTTTGCGTCTATGACAGGTGGACCCAACAGGTGGTTGGCCCTCCTGTCATGCAGCCAAAGGCAGGTGCAGTTAAGGCACCGGAGCTCAGTCCGCGAGGGAGAGGGCGTTGTAGTAATCAAATTTCTCGGTCTTGTACGAGTTGACGTGACACATCAAAGCACTGCACTCGATATAAGTCTTTTTACACATTTCAAATGGGCTACTTCGTATGTAGGAGTAGACATATTCTGCTTCGTATGTAGTCACTTGTTGCAATCTCTAAAAAGACTTATATTTGGAAACGGAGGGAGTACAGCGAATGCATGCATGCTGTGACTTTCCTTTTGATACTTGCATGTGTTGATTTGATGCACCTTGCCAAATTTTGACTATAAATTTAACTAACCAAATTTTCATGCATGTCACAAAAAATTACGGGGCTGTTTGGATTGTGACTATGTTTGTCTTATGTTGCCACATTATTTTTCCCACACTTGCCTAACCTGAGTTGCTCAAATTGTTAGACACACTTTGGCTTGCCTAAGGGAATCTTGCCATAATTTTTGTGTCTATGACATGTGGGGTACACTGCTAATAAAATATTTCTTGTCTTAGGTGTGGCTAATAAAAAAGACTTATATTTAGGAATGGAGGGAGTATAAAATATAAATAATAATGCATGTAGGGGCAACCCACGTTTCCGCTAATTTTAGCCATGGGCTTGTTCACAATTTTTATGAGGGGGTGGTTGTTCATTTAATGGAGGGACTTGTAGTACCAGACTTGAACGATACAAAGTGTGACCTGGCACACCGTAACACCACTTGGAACAAGCGGGTAGCTATCTCAAAAACAATCAACAACTAAAAAACCCGCGACCTGGCATGTAGTAGTACACAATTTTAAACGATTGTTTTGATGGAGTGAAAAAGGAAAACTACCCCACTACGTATATATAGGCCGGAGCCTCGGTGCTTGCTTGCTAGGGTTGCTCTATTCACACACTCTCATCCTCTCCAGATCTAAATAAGATAGGGGTAGTAACACTATCTTTCTCCCTTCAAAAAACACCGGCTTTCTATCCTCACCACTGGTTACAGATCCGGACATATCCCCCTCCGCCAGTGAAGGGGAGGAGGGGCAGCGTTTAGGCCGTCGTCGACAGCGAGGGAGGAGACCCACTGCCGGCCGCACCGTTATCTCTGGCCAAGCGCCGGCGCGGGAGGTCCTCCGATCCCTTCGTCGTTGCCTGTGGGCGGATCCGGCCTCCCGCCGCCCACCTATCCACATCCCGACGACCTTCAGGTATATCTTCGTTTGAAACCGCCTTAGCTCTACTTCCCCAGCTCGCTACGTCGCTGCATGTGCATCATTTTCTACCTCTCATCCCCTCTCGATCGGATGGTCCAACGTCACATATTTTTTTCTATTGTTAGAGGTAAAGCTACTTCATGTAGTCGAATCTTGTACTCCCTCCGTCCGAAAATACTTGTCATTGAAATGGATGTATCTAGATGTATTTTAGTTCTAGACACATCCATTTTGATGACAAGTAATTCCGGACGGAGGGAGTACTTGGTTCAAACAAGAAATAAAGTGCGGGTGGGGAATTTAGTATGTACATCGGACTTGGTACAAATAGGAAGGAAAGGGGGTGAAAGTAGTACAGACTGGTCATCCAACCGGTCTCTTGGTCGAAAAGGGAAATATAGGGGTAACGATGTACACAGTGGTATGACCAGGACTAGATTTTCTATCCACACATAGGAGTAGGTGTCTAGAGTGAACAAAAATGGGACCAACGCATATATGTTTCTTAGATGTTTGTTTCTCGGGGCAACAAACTATGAATCACCACTTTATGCCCCTGTTTACGTACATGGTGCTGGACTGCTGGTGCACCCACTGTCCCATGCCCTTATACCAAATATTTAGGCTCCGTTCGAAATAAAGGGGCAGAAAACATAGGTCTTGATGAAAATAGAGGAATAGGAAAGGAATGTAGGTATAAAACTATGGAACAGTGAACCGGAGGAAACTCTCAAGAGAATGTGTTCGGATGGACTATGAAATGTACAGATTTGTTTTTTTAGAGTAGCATGCTTGGCAGTATGAGATGCTATTTGTTTATTCAGCTGCATAGTGACTACTATTTTCCTCACCTCACGTACCACACATAGGTTGATTTTTTTATTCCGACAACACAGCACAGCAACCTATCTAACGCATGGCAGCGAGCACCTGCCTCGGGCTTCTGCCCAAAAAATGAGCAGCGCATGGATGTTTCTAATCCTATGGAATCAGTACTACCAGACCAGCTTTCCTATGAAATACTATTCACCTTTCCCGTGTTCCGAATGGTTGGAAGGGAAAGAATACCGTAGGAATTGTGTTCCTACGAAAATCCTGCACCAAACCTGTGAACCGAACGCAGCCTTAGCTGTTCTTAATCTAATGTCCCTGGTAAAAATGAAGCCATGCCACTGTTATAAGCCATGGCAAGTTTAGCCAAATGTTTTTGCCTGTAATTGTTTGAGACTCTGACTGTTTCCTCTGTGCCTTTTTGTGCAAACAGGGATATCCAATTCACCTGGTTGCTGTTGTGACCTTTTGGTGCACTGCACAAAACTCTTCTTAAAAGAAGTGACTTTTGTGCTGTTTAACTGGAATGTCAGAATGGAACAATTGGTTCATTTTGGTGGAACTACACAAAGGGAGATCTGTGTTTCAATCCTCATCATCCATATTGGCGCCATAGCCTTCCTTTAGGTAAGAATGATATTTAATGCATGTGTTCATCTCTATTTTCCGACTGCCATGAGAAAATAATGCTGTTTTTTACTAGTACACTTGTACTCCCTCACTGACAAAACCAATTCTAAATTAGAAGGCCAATCATGTACTTGGTTTCACCAACTGGTGAGGAGAAAGAGAAACAGAGCATGAAGAGGAAGAAGAAGAAGAAGAAACAGTGCCAAGGCGATCTTGCTGAAGCCAGAGGCCTCAGTCGAGGCCATTCAAGGGCTCCGGCAACGACTACCTTACATGTGAGACGATCCTCCAGGGATCCCTTCCACTTCTGCTATCTCACTTAATTAATTAGGAGTACTTAAGTACCACTAATTTATTATTTCCTAATTTTCCCGTTGGAGTTAAACAAATCTTTAGTAGGACCCTATGCTGAATCATGTACGTGTGTATGTTTGTCTATGGAGGTGAATCGTGTGGTGGAGCAGGGAGGGAATATTATTAGTGTCATGACATAATAGTGCTATTGTTTTGCATGTCAATTTATTGCCATTGGTTCAATGAGGCAATGTTTTGCGTATTGTCCATCATGAATTTGATGCTACTGTTTGAGTAATATGCTAATGTCTTCCTATCCTTTCTCACTAAGCTAATGAAGGTTTCACCTTGTTCCTACTTGTGCAAATAGGGATCATGTTGTGCCAATCATACATTTTAGTGGAACTACACAAGACAATACAATGAACTGTATCCCAGCTAGTGCTTTAACTCTGCTGGAAGTTCTTGATAATCTTTCGATATAATCTCAGCACTGGTAAACAAGAGTGATTTCAACCATACATTTGAAGTGCACAAAAATATATACTATTGTGTGATTCCAGTGAGTGATTTATCATCTCTTATGGGACTACATGAATAAGCTTTTTTTCTCAGGTTGGTACGGGCCTAAGGCCTTCATCCATATTAGTTTGTTGTCATCTCTATTTGTATCATGCTACTGTCATGAGAAACTCCTTTATCTTTGCACGTTAAAGTTTTGCAACCTATGATAACTGGGGATGCTTTGAGTGTTGAGTTGAGCTAATTGGTACTGATTAAATAAACTAATACCTCTCTTTAAGCAAGACTACTATGTTGCTAACTTTACCCATTAAGATAATGAGGGTGCTTCTATTTGTTAGTGTATGTTTGATCAACTAGTCCCACTATTACAGTAATCCCACTCTCTCAATATATGTGCCAACAGGGATGCTCGATTTTGGTGGAACTGCACAAAAACTTTGGGTGCTTCATTGCCTCGACAACTTCCGTCCTTTCCTGTCAGTCGCTAATCTCCGCTTGCTTTCTTCCTTTGCTGTCAGTCGCTTGGCTTATCTCGGCTTCCAGTCAAAGGAAATAGTAATTGATATGCTACCTCACACAGGTTGGTACTGGTCTTTATCCTGATTATTGTGCCTGTCATATGTATTGGTAATTTGGTATTGTGCTACTGTTTGCCGATTTCATAAAGGAGTAATTTGGAGCCTGAACTCGCATGCAAATCATTACATCGGGTGATTTCAGTAGAACTGCACAAAATGATCAGATGGACAGGTACTTATGCTGCTGCTATGTACTCCAAAGTTCACTTAGACAAGCATCGATGTTGACAAGAAGTGCCTATATTCATTCGAGTATCAACCGGCGTCAACCAATTGTCAAACTCCAAGCATTAGTAGAGTGAACGCCAAAAATATTGCTTGGTGCATAGCCTAGAAAAACGCAGTCCAGTCTTTGGTCCCAACTTGTGCCATTTGGTTATCGGCACATATGGTAGCGAACTCTATGGCATGGAGTCTAAAGATTCTAGACAAGTTGGTTGACGCGTATATTCATCTGGCACTTAATCAGTCAGCACGCCAAGGATGCTCCATTTCAGTTGAACTGGACAAAAAATTTGGGTGGTTCATTTTCTCAACCGCCTCCTTTCTCATCTGCAATGTAGAATTTTGGCGAGATACATGACCAAGATGAGCCAGTAAACTAGTTAGATGAAAGTAGTGGCCAAGTTGCTAAAACCTCCCTCGGCACGAGGCCACTATTTGAGGATAAACCTACAAGCAAAGTTCAGATTGTCTGTGCTGCCTCTTATGTACTCGAAAGTTTACTCATACAAGAACTAATTTTAGCAAGAAGTACCTCCGATTGAACACCATTTACCAGTCTGTACCCTAGGTAATTAAAGTTCGTCCATGGATCATATTGGCTGTGATCTCAATCATTTGGATGCATAAACATACTGAACATGTGTATATCTGAATCTTTTTGTGAATTATGTATGAATATTGTCATGTGATCTATCAATCATTTGGATGCATAAATATGCTGAGCTTGTGTATATATGAATCTTTTGAGTTGTTGATAGTGAATGTTGGCTATGAATATGAACGTGTCCTGTGAACTTGAGTTTGATATGAATGTTTACCTTTTCTGTTGTATTTGTGTGTGAACTTGTTAGTATGCCTACTGTGGGGTATAAAACGCAGGTCTCTTATAAGAGTAATGATGTGTCCAATTTATGTTTTCCCTTCTAACCACATTATATATATTTATATTATTACTATTATCGTATATTTTATAGAGACTTATATATACATTATAAAAACATCCCATGTGTTATTAACTTATAAAAGTAAATGTTTAATGGAAGTTGGCAAGGAAAATCCTGGTGATTGCGTACAAAAGCTTGCGAAGATTTTAAGGACCAATTTAATAATAATGCGCTCATTTTTATTTTGAGCAATAACTCGCTAATTTCTTAATTATATATATATAATGTGCCTCTCCGGTTTATTCTTTGATATTAATTGCTCCTTCTAACATAACATTATATATATAACAAGCCCACCTAATACGTGTATTTCAAGGAAGTGCAAATGGGCTGGGGTTTCTTAGAAAATATAAATGAGCCTGATTGATGCGAAATTATTTGTTCATCCAGCCCAGCAAATGGACTGTACATTCTAGAAAACATGGGTTAAATATATGCCACATCTTTGCAGGCTGACATGTGGGCCAATAGGTCGAAGCCTACGCAGGGCGTTTTCAACTTGGTCAACAAATGATTGTGTCATCCACAGCCATTGGATTTATATCCAACGGCCGGCATGCACCTTCAATCTCTCGTCTTCTTCCTCCAGCATCGCCGGGACCGCCTGGTCCGGTCTCCAGCGGCTAGCGGCTCTGCTTAGCACGCATTGCTGCGAAGCGCTACCCCACCGCCGGCAAGGCTATCCCTCCACCCCTCGACACCTCCTGTTATTCTCCACAGACTACAGCCCCACGCCGCACCAGAACTAGTTATAACCCTTCTCCTCCACTCAATCCGCGACTCCACTGCCGCGTTTTCCCATCTCCGAGTCATTCCCGTCTGGGGCCTCGCCATCGTCCACCGCCTTGCTGCGTTTGGTGCGGCATGGTCAACAAACGAGAGTCATCAGAAGAGGACTGTACGTGGAGAGCCTGACGGCTGGGACCCACGAGGTCCATGGTCGCATGATAACCCACAAGTATAGGGGATCGCAACAGTTTTCGATAAGTAAGAGTGTAGAACCCAACGAGGAGCTAAAGGTAGAACAAATATTCCCTCAAGTTCTATCGACCACCAATACAACTCTACGCACGCTTAACATTCGCTTTACCTAGAACAAGTATGAAACTAGAAGTACTTTGTAGGTGTTGTTGGATAGGTTTGCAAGATAATAAAGAGTACGTAAATAAAAAGTAGGGGCTTTTTAGATAAAGAACGATAAAGTAAATATAGCGAGTGTGGAAAAGTGGTGGTAGGAGTTGCGAAATTGTCCCTTAAGCAATTGACTACTTTACTAGACCGATAGCAAGTATTATGTGGGAGAGGCCACTGCTAGCATGTCATCCCTGACTTGGAATTCTATGCACTTATGATTGGAACTATTAGCAAGCATCCGCAACTACTAATGTTCATTAAGGTAAAACACAACCATAGCATTAAGATATATTGGCCCCCCTTCAATCCCGTATGCATCAATTTCTATGCTAGGTTGAAGCTTCTGTCACTCTTGCCCTCCAATACATAGTCCTGTCAACATACAAACTAACCCTAGGGTGTGATCCACGCGCGCAATCATATGATGGGCACAAAAGGACAGCAACATAACCACAAGCAAATTAAATCAATCATAGCAATTCATCAACCACCGATAGGACAACGAAAATCTACTCAGACATCATAGGATGGCAACACATCATTGGATAATAATATGAAGCATAAGACACCATGTTCAAGTAGAGGGTACAACGGGTTGCGGGAGAGTGGACCGCTGTAGATAGAGGGGGGAAGGTGATGGAGATGTTGGTGAAGATGGCGGAGGTGTTGGTGAAGATCGCGGTGATGATGATGATGATGGCCATGGCAGTGTTCCGGCGCCACCGGAGGAGAGGGGGAGAGAGGCCCCCTTCTTCCTTGACCTCCTCCCTAGATGGGAGAAGGGTTTCCCCTCTGGTCCTTGGCCTCCATGGCATGGGAGGGGTGAGAGCCCCTCCGAGATTGGATCTATCTCTCTGCTTCTCTCTGGTTCTGCATTCCCAGATTCTTCCCTTTCGCCATTTCTTATATTCCCGGAGATCCGTAACTCCGATTGGGCTGAAATTTTGACATGATCTCTATCCGGAAATTAGCTTTCTTGCGGCGAAAGAAGGGCACCAACCGCCTTATGGGGTGGCCATGAGGGTCAGGGGCGTGCCCCCCCTACCTCGTGGGCCCCTCGAGCATCGTCTCGCGTGGATTCTTCTTCCCAAAAATCATATATATTCCAAAAAAATCTCCGTCAGTTTTTATTCCGTTTGGACTCCGTTTGATATGGATATTCTGCGAAACAAAAAACATGCAACAAACAGGAACTCGCACTGGGCACTGGATCAATATGTTAGTCCCAAAAATAGTATAAAAAGTTGCCAAAAGTATATGAAAGTTGAATAATATTGGCATGGAACAATCAAAAATTATAGATACGATGGAGACGTATCAGCACCCCCAAGCTTAATTCCTGCTCGTCCTTGAGTAGGTAAATGATAAAAAATAATTTTTGATGTGGAATGCTACCTAGCATAATCTTGATCATATGTCTAATCATGGCATGAATATTAAGACAGGAATGATTCAAAGCAATAGTCTATCATTTGACATAAAAACAATAATACTTCAAGCCTACTAATAAAGCAAGCATGTCTTTTCAAAATAACATGGCCAAAGAAAGTTATCCCTACAAAATCATATAGTCTGGCTATGCTCCATCTTCACCACACAAAATATTCACATCATGCACAACCCCGATGACAAGCCAAGCAATTGTTTCATACTTTTGACGTTCTCAAACCTTTTCAACTTTCACGCAATACATGAGCGTGAGGCATGGACATAGCACTATAGGTGGAATAGAATATGATGGTGGAGAAGACAAAAAGGAGAAGATAGTCTCACATCAACTAGGCGTATCAACGGGCTATGGAGATGCCCATCAATAGATATCAATGTGAGTGAGTAGGGATTGCCATGCAACGGATGCACTAGAGCTATAAGTGTATGAAAGCTCTAACTGAAACTAAGTGGGTGTGCATCCAACTTGCTTGCTCATGAAGACCTCGGGCATTTGAGGAAGCCCATCATCGGAATATACAATCCAAGTTCTATAATGAAAATTCCCACTAGTATATGAAAGTGATAACTCAAGAGACTCTCTATATGAAGAACATGGTGCTACTTTGAAGCACAAGTGTGGTAAAAGGATAGTAACATTGCCCCTTTTTGTTTTTTTTCTTTTTTTTGCGGGCTTCTTTGCCCCCCCCCTTTTTTATTTAGGCTTCTTTGGCCTCTTTTTTTGGGGGCAATGCTCTAATAATGATGATCATCACACTTTTATTTACTTACAACTCAATATTACAACTCGATACTAGAACAAAGATATGACTCTATATGAATGCCTCTGGCGGTGTACCGGTATGTGCAATGATCTAGCGTAGCAATGACATCAAAAAACGGACAAGCCATGAAAACATCATGCTAGCTATCTTACGATCATGCAAAGCAATATGACAATGAATGCTCAAGTCATGTATATGATGATGATGGAAGTTGCATGGCAATATATCTCGGAATGGCTATGGAAATGCCATAATAGGTAGGTATGGTGGCTGTTTTGAGGAAGGTATATGGTGGGTTTATGGTACCGACGAAATTTGCGCGGTACTAGAGAGGCTAGCAATGGTGGAAGGGTGAGAATGCGTATAATCCATGGACTCAACATTAGTCATAAAGAACTCACATACTTATTGCAAAAATCTATTAGTCATTGAAACAAAGTACTACACGCATGCTCCTAGGGGGATAGATTGGTAGGAAAAGACCATCGCTCGTCCCCGACCACCACTCATAAGGAAGACAATAAATAAATAAATCATGCTCCGACTTCGTTACATAACGGTTCACCATACGTGCATGCTACGGGAATCACAAACCTCAACACAAGTATTTCTACTAATCCACAACTACCCACTATCATGACTCTAATATCACCATCTTTATATCGCAAAACTATTGCAAGGAATCAAACATATCATATTCAGTGATCTACAAGTTTTATGTAGGATTTTATGACTAACCATGTGAATGACCAATTCCTGTCATCTCTCTAAATAGATATAAGTGAAGCAAGAGAGTTTAATTCTTTCTACAAAAGATATTCCCACACTCTAACAAATATAAGTGAAGCAAAAGAGCATTCTACAAATGGCGGTTGTCTATGTAAAGAGAAACAGGCGATCCAAACTTCAAATGATATAATTGAAGCACATGAAGCATTCTATAAAGCCATACTCAAAAGATATAAGTGAAGTGCAAAGAGCATTCTATAAATCAACCAAGGACTATCTCATACCAGCATGGTGAATAAAAGAAAAATGAAAACTAAATGCAAAAGACACTCCAAGATTGCACATATCGCATGAACTAAACGAATCCGAAAACATACTGATACTTGTTGAAGAAAGAGGGGATGCCTCCCCAGCATCCCCAAGCTTAGATGCTTGAGTCTCCTTGAATATTTACTTGGGGTGCCTCGTGCATCCCCAAGATTGAGCTCTTGCCTCTCTTCCTTCTTCTCACATCGAAACCTTCTCAATCATCGAACACTTCATCCACACAAAACTTCAACAGAAAACTCGGTAAGATCCGTTAGTATAATGAAGCAAATCACTACTCTAAGTACTGTTGCAAACCAATTCATTTTTTGTTTTTGCATTGTGTCTACTGTAATATAGATTTTACATGGCTTAATCCACTGATACAAATTGATAGTTTCATCAAAACAAGTAAATTATGCATCAAAAACAGAATCTGTCTAAAACAGAACAGTCTGTAATAATCTGAACATTCACCATACTTATGATACTTGAAAAATTCTACCAAAATTAGAAAAAATAAACAATTTGTATAGTAAGACAGTGAAAAAAGAATCAGAACCATTTGACATTCCAGCAAAAAATTTAAAATCGCGCACTACAGCCAAAGTTTTTGTCCTGCACCGTACAAACCATCAAGCAAATGTAAACATCCTAAAGGCAAACCTTGGCACATTATTTTTATAATACAATGGAATTGTACAAGGGGATAATTATTTTTGTTGAAACGTTTCTATAATCAAGATTCACAAAGTTGCCGTGAGCATGAACAAAGTTCAAGGAGCTCTCCCACTTCAACAGTGCTTGTCTTTCTCACTTTCACTTTCCTTTTTGAAAAGTTTTGGGTTCCCCTCTTTATTTTTGTTATTTTTAAACTATATGAAAGCACTCAACAGAAATAAATGACTCTCTAAAACTTCCGGGTTGTCTCCCTGGCAGCGCTTTCTTTAAAGCCATTAAGCTAGGCATATAGTGCTCAAGTAGTGAATCCACCCGGATCCCAAGGTATATCAAAGCCAATTTTAATTAACAATGATTTGTAATTTAGTGGTGAGCACAAAGTAACATATATCATGTAATGACGAAGTCTAACTCTCTTTCTATGCATCAGCATGTCATAAAAGAACAATTCATGCACACCTAGTAAAGGCCAATGCATGGTATAAACAGTTTCTTGCAATTTTATCATGTTGGAAACATAGAGAGGTGGAGATATAGTTCCTCTCTCATAATAATTGCAAGTAGGAGCAGCAAGCACATGCATATTATATTTATCGAAATCATCATGTGCAACGGTAAAAGGCAACCCATCAATATAATCTTTAATAAGTGCAAACTTCTCCGATATAGTATAGTTTGGAGAATTCAAAAAGATAATAGGACTATCATGCATGGGTGCAATAGCAACAATTTCATGTTTAACATAAGGAACTATAGCAAGTTCATCTCCATAAGCATAATTCATATTGGCGTCTTGGCCACAAGCATAGCAAGCATCATCAAAAAGGGATATTTCAAAAGAATCAACGGGATCATAATAGTCATCATAGCAATCATCCTTCGGTAAGCACGAAGGGGAATTAAACAATGTATGAGTTGAAGAGTTACTCTCATTAGAAGGTGGGCACGGGTGATCAATCCGCTCTTCCTCCTTTTGTTCTTCGCTCTCTTCCTCAATCTTTTTCATCCAATGAGCTTATAGTTTCATCAATTTCTTCTTCCACAGACTCCTGCAAAATATTAGTCTCTTCTTGGACAGCGGAGACTTTCTTAATAAGTGCATTAATTTCATAATTGTATTCATAATTCTCATAGCAATATTTGAGGATAGCTAAATTTTCAGATCTATAACAAGCATCATCAATATCATCAAACTCTTTAAACATAGATTCAATTTCATAAGCACCCATAAAAGCAACAAATTCTTCTATTTGTTCCACATAATAGTAATCATATATACCTCTAGCATAAGAAGCCAAGGTTTCATTATCATTATATCTGCATGAAAAGGGGAGGTGTGGAGAATTCATCCTAGAGCAACAAGTATAATCATATTTCGAGCATAGTTGTCTAGCATACCATTTCAATATATAAATTTGATCCCATAATAGTTTCCCTTTTTGTGTCAAGCGATAATCCCTAAAGTATTCACGTTGATCCAACGTTACTCCCATTACATAATTACATGGGGTTTTCTCAGGATTATTAAAGTAGTACATAATATCTTTCACATAACCAACATCGAGGGTTTTATGAGGTTCCCCATCTCCATGAGTAGCAAGTATACCTAATGTTTTTGGTATTTCATGTTCCATATCCATAATTAAAGATAGAGAATAACTAAGAACAGCAAATAAAAATTACTTAGTGATAAAGCAAACAAGCACACACAAGAATATTCATCCCACGCTATTGCTCCCCAGCAACGGCGCCAGAAAAAGGTCTTGATAACCCACAAGTATAGGGGATCCCAACAGTTTTCGATAAGTAAGAGTGTAGAACCCAACGAGGAGCTAAAGGTAGAAAAAATATTCCCTAAAGTTCTATCGACCACCGATACAACTCTACGCACGCTTAACGTTCGCTTTACCTAGAACAAGTATGAAACTAGAAGTACTTTGTAGGTGTTGTTGGATAGGTTTGCAAGATAATAAAGAGTACGTAAATAAAAAGTAGGGGCTGTTTAGATAAATAATGATAAAGTAAATATAGCGAGTGTGGTAAAGTGGTGGTAGGAGTTGCAAAATTGTTCCTTAAGCAATTGACTACTTTACTAGACCGATAGCAAGTATTATGTGGGAGAGGCCACTGCTAGCATGTCATCCCTGACTTGGAATTCTATGCACTTATGATTGGAACTATTAGCAAGCATCCGCAACTACTAATGTTCATTAAGGTAAAACCCAACCATAGCATTAAGATATATTGGTCCCCCTTCAATCCCGTATGCATCAATTTCTATGCTAGGTTGAAGCTTCTGTCACTCTTGCCCTCCAATACATAGTCCTATCAACATACAAACTAACCCTAGTGTGTGATCCACGCGCGCAATCATATGATGGGCACCAAAGGACAACAACATAACCACAAGCAAATTAAATCAATCATAGCAATTCATCAATCACCGATAGGACAACGAAAATCCACTCACACATCATAGGATGGCAACACATCATTGGATAATAATATGAAGCATAAATCACCATGTTCAAGTAGAGGGTACAGCGGGTTGCGGGAGAGTGGACCGCTGTAGATAGAGGGGGGAAGGTGATGGAGATGTTGGTGAAGATGGCAGAGGTGTTGGTGAAGATCGCAGTGATGATGATGATGGCCACGGCGGCGTTTCGGCACCACCGGAGGAGAGGGGGAGAGGGCCCCCCTTCTTCCTCTTCTTCCTTGACCTCCTCCCTAGATGGGAGAAGGGTTTCCTCTCTGGTCCTTGGCCTCCATGGCATGGGAGGGGCGAGAGCCCCTCCGAGATTGGATCTATCTCTCTGTTTCTCTCTGGTTCTGCGTTCCCAGATTCTTCCCTTTCACCGTTTCTTATATTCCCGGAGATCCGTAACTCCGATTGGGCTGAAATTTTGACACGGTCTCTATCCGGAAATTAGATTTCTTGCGGCGAAAGAAGGGCACCAACCGCCTTATGGGGTGGCCACGAGGGTCAGGGGCGTGCCCCCCTACCTCTTGGGCCCCTCGAGCATCGTCTCGCGTGGATTCTTCTTCCCAAAAATCATATATATTCCAAAAAAAATCTCCGTCAGTTTTTATTCCGTTTGGACTCCGTTTGATATGGATATTCTGCGAAACAAAAAACATGCAACAAACAGGAACTGGCACTGGGCACTGGATCAATATGTTAGTCCCAAAAATAGTATAAAAAGTTGCCAAAAGTATATGAAAGTTGAATAATATTGGCATGGAACAATAAAAAATTATAGATACGACGGAGACGTATCATCACACGCAAGGAAAGTTCCTCCTTATTAAGCTGAAAAAATGTTTCCTCCACCTGACAGCTGGGACCCACCGGTTGTATCTTCGCACGGAAGTAAGTGCCTCCTTGTTTTGCGAAAAAATATTCATCCCGTTGACAGCTGGGACCTGTCAGATTTGGTGACTAACTTGTGGGCCTACTAAGCGGACATGTACGCACGGCTTCGTCAACTTAATCAACAAATGATTCTAGCAGCTGGACCGTTGGATGTTAATCCAACAGCCGTGCTCCTTCTTCAACCTCTGTTCTTGCTCCTGTCTCCCGTGGGCGGCACCGCTGCTGTGCTGCCGCGCACCCAAACCAGTGAAGTTTCCCACTCCTCTCCATATGCGACTCCACTGCCCCGTCTTCCCCATCTCCGGGTTGTTCCAGTGTGGGTGCACTCGGCATGATGTGGTCAACGTGGTCAACAACCGAGAGTCATCGGAAGATGACTGTACGCGAGAGGCTGACAGTGGGGACGCACCACGCCCATGGACGCATGCATGCAACGGAATGTGGCGAGGTCAACGTGGTCAAGGAACGACTTCCATCAGAAGTATACTGTACGTGGAGAGTCTCAGCTGGGTCCACGGCCGCAGCAAGTAAGTGCCTCCTTATTACACGGAAAATAATGATTCCTCCAACTGACAGCAGGGACCCACTGGACGGGCCACCGTATTTTGCAAAAAAACGTATGCCCCCTGACTGCTGGGACCCACCTGACGGGCCACCGTATTTCGCAAAAAAACGTTCCCCCCGCTGTCAGCTCGGACCCACCGGAAGTGCCTCCTTATTACACAAAAAAAAATGAATACTCCCCCGGCTAGCTGGGACCCACCTTGGTGGGAGGCTGACATGTGGGCCTACTAAGTTGACGGGGACGAAGGGCTTTGTCAACTTAGTCAATATGAACGATTCTAGCTCTAGTGACCGTACGATGTCCATCCAACAGCCGTAGTGCTTCTTCAACCTCTGGTCTTCTTGCTCCAGCCGCCCAAAGCAGCGCCGGTCGTGCCGCATGCTCCTGCCTCCCGTGGCCGGCTGTGCCGCCGCAGAGGCCTCACCGCCCCCTACTATTCCCACCGCTGGCCAGGCCCTGCGGCGATGGCAGCCTCACACCGCAGCCGAACTAGTGAACCCTCGTACTCCTCTCCGCGCGGGCTTCCACTGCCGCGTCTTCCCCGGATCCGCGTCGTCCCCTTCCTAGGCCTCGTCGTCGTCCACCGCCGTGGTTCTCTCCGCGTGGCATGGTCAACATGGTCAAGGAACGACTTCCATTGGAAGAGTACTGTACGTGGAGAGGCTGACAGTTGGGTCCATGGCCACAACCCAGTTTTTTTGTGATTTGCCAAGTAAGTCGCTTTGTCAGGCCTGTTGGGCTGCAAATCTTTCAAGACGAGGAGAGTTTTCATTCGGCTGGCCAAGAAAATGGCCCATCAGTAATGAGAAATGGGCTGTACATTTTTAGAACACATCAAACCGACAATTAGTTTCAAATATCTTTTTTTTCATTTCGAGATTTTAAATTACATTAATTTTTATGCGTGGAGAATTTGTTGGATTTTATATTGATATACATTTATTTTTAAAATCAGTTTGAATGTGAGTCAAAATTTCGGGATTAAAAACAGTTCGGACCGCACCGAAATATGCAAAATTTCATATAATGTTTTAACCGTGGCCACAATATGGGCTGTAATGCTAACAAAAAGAATATGGGCTCTAAAAAAACCTTAATAATTAGCAAATGGGATGTAAATTATTAGAAATAATGGCAGATGGGTTGTATACTGTTTTCCACAGATTTGAGGCTTTACTAAAAAAAGGTTGACGCACAAGCAGTGACTGTTGGATGGCCATCCAACGGCCGTCGTGCTTCTTCAATCTCTGCTCTTCCTTCTCTGACCGCTCAAACAAGCGCTGGCGGAACTGCGTGCTCCCCCTCCCCGCGGCCCACTCTGCTGCCGCGCAGGCCTCACCGCCCCACCGTACTCCCATCGGTAGCCTAGCCATCCCTCTACTCACCCACACCTGCTGTTATTCTCCGGCGACGGCAGACGAACCAATAAACCCTCGTACAGTCGTACTCCCCTCCACGTGGGAAACAACTGCCGAGTCTTCCCTACCTCCATGCCGTTCCCTTCCTAGTCCTCGTCGTCGTCCACCACCCTGGTGCTCTCGGCGCGGTCTGGTCAACATGGTCAACGACCGACATGCATCTGAAGTGGACTGTACGTGGAAAGGCCGACAGCTGGGTCCACGGCCGCACGCAAGGAAATGCCTCCTTATTACGCGCAAAATAATGATTCCTCCACCTGACATCAGGGACCCACCGAAAGGGCCTTTGTATTTCGCAAAAAAAAAACGTTACCGCCGCTGACAGCTCGGACCCACCAGCTATATCTTCGCACGCAAGGAAGTGCCTCCTTATTACGCACAAAAAAATGAATACTCCCCCTGTTAGCTGGGACCCAGTATAGTGGCAGGCTGACTTGTGGGCCTACTAAGTTGACGGGGACGGAGGTCTTTTTCAACTTAGTCAATATGCACGATTCTAGCTCTAGTGACCGTACGATGTCCATCCAACGGCCGCAGTGCTTCTTCAACCTCTGGTCTTCTTGCTCCAGCCGCCCAAACCAGCGCGTGTCATGCCTCATGCTCCTGCCTCCCGTGGCCGACTGCGATGCGGCGGAGGCCTCACCGCCCCCTACTACTCCCACCGTTGGCCAGGCCATCCCTCTACTCACCCACACCCCCTGTTATTCTGCGGCGACGGCAGCCTCACACCGCAGCGAACCAGTGAACCCTCGTACTCCTCTACGCGTGGGCATCCACTATCGCGTCTTCCTCGGCTCCGCGTCAGCCCCTTCCCAGGCCTCGCCATCTTCCACCGCCCTGGTGCTCTCGGTGCGGCGTGGTCAACGTGGTCAAGGAACGGCTTCCATCGGACGTGGACTGTACGTGGAGAGGCTGACAGCTGGGTCCATGGCCGCAGCAAGGAAGTGCCTCCTTATTACGTGCAAAATAATTATTCCTCCACCTAACAGCGGGGACTCATCGGACGGGCCACCGTATTTCATGAAAAAAACATTTGCCCCTGACTGCTGGGACCCACCAGCTACATCTTCGCATGCAAGGAAGTGCGTCCGGGCAAAAAAAAACGATTCGCCCCCCTGACTGATGGGACCCACCAGCTACATCTTTGCAGGCAAGGAAGTGCCTGACAGTCGGGACCCACCTGGTCGAAGTGTACGTAGCGTTGTCATTCTGGTCGCGAACATGTACGTACATATATACTGGTGAATGTAGAGGCGTGCACGTAGCATGTACACGTACGTACAGGGGCCAGGGTGCAAGAAAGAAAATACGGCCACATACGTGTACATACGGGCGGGGTCTCGAACGCCTACTCGCACATACGTACGGCCAGGGCTCGTGTACATGGCTGGGTCGGAACGGAGAAACAACGTCGTCGTCGTGTTCATGGGGAGGCAACGGAATGCGTCGTGTTCGTGGGGAGGCAATGGAATGCGTCGTGTTCATGGGGAGGCAACGGAATGCGTCGTGTTCATGGGGAGGCAACGAAATGCGTCGTGTTCATCGGGAGGCAATGGAACGCGTGGGAGCTAACCGCCTGGGTTGGAACGGAATGCGTGGTTGTGTTCATCGGGAGGGCTTGGACGGAACATGCGATGGAAACGAGGCCTGGCGAACCGCACAACAGAGAAAACGGACCTCCTACGTTCAGAACGGGGTCCTGTTGATCGGGAGGGGTGTGGCATACCGCAAAACGGAGGAAACAGACCTCCTACGGTCGAAACGGGGGTCCTGTTGATCGGGAGGGGTGTGGCGTACCGCAAAACGGAGGAAACAAACCTCCTACGGTTGAAACGGGGGTCCTGTTGATCGGGAGGGGTGTGGCGCACCGCAAAACGGACGAAACGGACCTCCTACGGTCGAAACGGGGGTCCTGTTGATTGGGAGGGGTGTGGTGTACCACAAAACGGATGAAACGGACCTCCTACGGTCGAAACGGGGGTCCTGTTCATTGGGAGGGGTGTGGCGTACCGCAAAATGGGACTCCACGGGATACTGTTCATCTCCACCGTCGACCTCCTCCAGCCTCCACGGGCTACCGTCGACCTCCTCGAGCCTCCACGGGCTCCTGTTCATCCAGCCTCCACCGCGCGCTACTCCACCGGCTACTGTTCAACCACCCCTCCACGGGCACCCCTCCACCGTCTACTGTTCATCCAGCCCTCCACACCTAGGGTCCTATTCAACCACCCCTCCATGGGCACCCCTCCACCGTCTGCTATTCATCCAGCCCTCCACCATACCATGGAGTCCTGTTCATCCAGAGGCAATGCCATCACTCACTGTTCATCCAACCCCCCCCCCCCGGCAACGCTCACTGTTCATCCCAGAGGCAGCATCGATCGGCTTCAGTTAGCAGCAGTAGTGAAGGAACCACTCGATCGGGTTCAGTTAACAGCCATCGATCGATCGCTCGAGTTCAGTAACGCGTAGCCTGCAGTGCAATCGCTCGGGTTCAGTTAGAGCCCAACGCCTCGCTCGGGTTCAGTTAGAGCCAACGCCTCGCACACACGCGCGTACGTGTACGAGAGAAACGCGCATCGCTCGGCCCCGACCTCCCACCGTAACCGGGAACTCCCCGAAATTTTCCTCGCCCTCGCTTCTACCACGGTTTTTTCCGTCATGGACGACCCAAAGAATGTCATGCGGCTGCGTCTCCGGCCCGCCCAGGACGAAAAGCCCATTTTTTGTCATGATTTTTTGTCATAGAAGTAGGAGCCCACCACATCTATGATGATACCGGGTTTTGTCACAATTATCGTCATAGAAGTGTCATATGTATGACAAATTTTTTTTTCGTTCGGCCCAAAATGTCACGGATGTGTCTTTTTTTTGTAGTGCAACACGCAGACGTTGTCCACCGGCTGGCTGCCTAGAGCCAAACAAGACACAAAAGCCAGTAACAGATTTCAGGGGAACCGCCTTGCCACCAACATAGTCATCATCCCAGAGAGTAGAGCAATGACGCTGCCACCAAACACCTTGCCATGAGGCCACAACCCACCCTTCCCTTGAATGATGCCTCCAAGGAGGACTGAGATGCCACTGTGCCACCGCCATTCGGCAAGCTAGCTAGGACAAGGCTCTCACTCAGGGTCATGGGGGAGGAAGAAGGGGACGGACGAGGAAGCACAACACACCCTTAGGTTGGTGATCGGCAACGGATCGCCTCATAATCGGGGTCGATGCGAGGTTGACCAGGGATTTCCCCCAATCTAGGGCGTACCCCCCCCCCCCATGTCCCAGATGTGGCGGCCCGGAAGAGCAGCGACTAGATCAGCGAGGGAGGACCGTAGTGATGGAGAGGAGACTGGGAAGGAGAGTAATCGAGGTCGGCAACACATCCTGCAGTAGCGATGAGCCCTCATCTCCCACACAACCAGTAGGGACGACCAACACCAGTGGCACCATCTGCCTAACCGCCCTCACTAATCAGGGCCGGCCTCCCTCAGGATCTGAAGCCTCCGGCAGCACAAAGCAGTGGAGCCTCACCGCCACCTTCACTAGTAGACGCGTAGTAGCACTGGCGAGCGCCTCAGGTGGTGGAGGGGACGGGAGGGGGAGTGGTGCCTCTGGGTCTAGGGTTCGGTCACTCTCGTCTGCCCATGGGAGAGACACGAGAGCCAGGTCCCCCCTAACTTGCCTTCTAGAATACGGAAGGTGCCCAGTCCAATAAAAAGAGTGCACAATATGACCATGGAAGGTTTGCACAATGAAAAATAAAGGTTCTTGTGTCATTATAACCATACGAGGACACTAGACCATCGCGAGAGGTATAATTTGTGCGAGCTTAGCCACGACAAGTGTTGGCACCAATATTAAATCCTAATATGTCTATATCTAGACCAAACACACACACGCACAGAGGGGGGGTGAGAGTTGGGAGTTCTAGGTATAAAAGGTGTCACTCCAATATAAAGAGCACACACATATGCTTATGCAAGGTTTGGGCAATGAAAAATCAAGCTTATTGTGTCATTATATAAATTTTGTGTTTCACTTACACATTTTAGTTCGTAATTTTTGTTTCCTCTTATGCCAACTCTATCAACTTATATTTCAAGTGGCCTTAACCATAACAAGTGTTGGTGGTTAAATCCTAGTCCGTCTATCTCTAGACCAACACACACATACGCGCGCGCACACACAAAGAGAGAGACATGGGATACAGACGTGGAAAGAGATAAATGTCTGGAGTTCTAGGTATAAAAGATCCTCGCTCCAATAAAAAGAGTGCACATACATGTCATTGCAAGGTTCGGGCAATGTCAAATAAAGGTTCTCGTGTCATTATAGAGATGCAAGGATATTAAAACACTGTGAGGGGTATAACTTGCATATTTCACTTACACTCATAATTGTTCTTTTCTCTTATGCCAATTCTACCAACTTATATTTCTAACGGCCTTAACGACATCATGTGTTGATGCCTAATCCTATTAGGTGGCCATATGGGTGGTGCCTACACCGTGGATTGTACTTAAAAAATAAAGGATCCACATAAAAGGTTAAAAGAGTGTAGAGACCATATGAACGGTGTCTATTCATGTGGTTTAAAATTAGCGATGTCGTGATGGGGAGTGTCCTCCATGTATAGGATGGTGTGAACTGGTTTCTTAGTGCACTGCGACATATCGCGGCATGCTATGTATGTTCTGAGTGTGAGGAATTGGGGGAGTTGTTAATTAAAGTGATAAAGAGAGGTGGTAAGAGAGATCTTGGGAATTTATTTCCGAAAGGGGTGAAAAGAGCGCGACAACAATATGGTGTTGCCCGATCATGTTTCAAAGTGCTCAACGTCGTCACAAAAAGAGTCCAATATGCTATATCATGTGTACAAAAGCAGAATAATGCGTTTGCGTGAACTGAGGAAAGATCGGCAGGGCTGTGCTCGTAGACTATCCGTGACCACAAGTAAAATGTCGATCGCTTGTGAGCGCTCAGAGGAACTCAAGCAAATGTCAGAGCTACCTTTCTCTTGTACCAGGCATGCATGTATGCTTATTTAGGAAGCATGCATGCATTTTTGTCCAGTGGCCTCGGCCATGCAAAGAGAAAGGGGGAATTGACCAGTTGAATTTGGACGTGGTTGTAAGGGCATCTTCAACGCTGACCCCAAACCACTTGTATACATATACACGAAGCTTTTCAGATCCGCATGTCATCCAACGCCAACCCCCCATCGGTACGTTGGGCGGTCCCTACGCAATTTTCCCATAAATTAGAACCAAACGAGGGGCCTTTGCGAGAGTCTTGACACGAGCCACCTAGGACTCGGATACCCCCGGACCACCCAAAACTGTGGGTGAGCCAACGCTTTTGTAGTTGGTCACACTATTTCCGCGGCAAAATCCTCCACTTCCTTGTTTCATCCTGCCGCACCCACCCAGTTGGCCCTTTTTCACCGCCGTCGATGCATGACTCACAGGAGAAGCTACCGAAGACGATTATGGTGGAGGATCCGGCGATCACACGATACTAGAAGGTCAACTTGAAGACACGGCAAAATCTCCTCCTCGAAGCGAAGGAAAAGGGTATGCCGCGCAAGCAACAGAAGGTCGATGAAGGCGGAGGTGAAGGTCGTGGAGGTGAACGTGGAGGCAATGGTCGTGGTGGAGGTGGCGGACATGGTCCCCTGCTATTGTTGCCGACCATGCAGACACTACCATGACTGGAGCATTATAAGGCTTTATACTACTATGCCTCTAAGCATCTCGGAAGGCAATCCTTGGCATCTGCCGGTGGGAAAACCACACTCTAGGTCTCTCCACTCCACTCTTAGTCCCCTCCCCTTGCTATCTATGGTTAGCGACGACAACAGTGCAGTGTCGGGTGGTGGATCCGGAGACGACGACAATGAGGAGGATGCCCTCCGCATCATGTTGCGTCGGTCGTGGTTGGACCAGGGTGGCAGAGAGAGAGAGAGAGAGAGACGGACTATCACGTGGAGAGCGTGAGGCTGGGATTATATGGATTGTTGGAAGTGGCGGTGGACCATCAAAGGGAGTTGCTCGACCAAGGTGGTGCCTTGAGAGGTATAAGATTCATGATATGAAAGGTGTCTGGTCTAATAAAGAGAGTGCACACATACAATTGTGTATAGGGTTTGGGCAATAGAAAATGAAAGTTCTCGTGCCATTGTAACAATACGATGATACTGGTCTACAGTAAGGGGTATAGCTTGCATGTTCAACTTCCTTTTGTTTGTTCATAAAATGTTTGTTTTGCTGCCTATATTAAATCATAATCCACCTATTCCTATACCAACACACACACACACACTTGAAAGAGATAGAGATCAACACACACATAAATAAAATAGAGAGAGAAACAAAATATTCACATGGAGAGCGTGAGGTTGTGATTATATGGATTGTCGGGAGTGGCAGCAAACCATCAGAGGGAGTTGGTTGGCTAGGTTGGTGCCTCGAGAGGTATAACATTCATGATATGAAAGGTTCCTAGTCCAATAGAAAGAGTGCACACTTACGATTGTGCATGGTTTGGGCAATGGAAAATGAAAGTTCTCGTGTCATTATAACGATGTGAGGACACTGGTCTATAGTAAGGGGTATAACTTGCATGTCCAACTTACATCTATTTGTTCATAATTATTTGTTTTGGTGCCATGATAAAATCATAATTCTCCTATTCTTGTACCGACACACACAAACGTAAAAGAGATAGAGAGAGAAATCAACACACCCATAGATAGAGAGAGAGATGGAATATTCACGTGGAGAGCGTGAGGTTGTGATTATATGGATTGTCGGGAGTGGCAACGAACCATCAGAGGGAGTTGGTTGGCTAGGTTGGTGCCTCGAGAGGTATAACATTCATGATATGAAAGGTTCCTAGTCCAATAGAAAGAGTGCACACTTACGATTGTGCATGGTTTGGGCAATGGAAAATGAAAATTCTCGTGTCATTATAACGATGTGAGGACACTGGTCTATAGTAAGGGGTATAACTTGCATGTCCAACTTACATCTATTTGTTCATAATTATTTGTTTTGGTGCCATGATAAAATCATAATTCTCCTATTCTTGTACCGACACACACACACACAAACGTAAAAGAGATAGAGAGAGAAATCAACACACCCATAGAGAGAGAGATGGAATATTCACGTGGAGAGCGTGAGGTTGGGATTATATCGATTGTTGGGAGTGGCGGTGGACCATCAGAGGGAGTTGCTCAACCAAGGTGGTGCCTCGATGTGTATAACGTTGATGGTATAAAAGGTGCCCGGTCCAATAAAGAGAGTGCATGCATACGATGGTGCAATGTTTGGGCAATGGAAAATGGAAGTTCTCATGTCATTATAACGATACGAGGATACTAGTCTACAATAAGGGGTATAACTTTCATGTTGAACTTCCATATGTTTGTTCATATATGTTTGTTTTGGTGCCTATATTAAATCATAATCCGCCTATCCCATGACCAACACACACGGAGAGAGATAGGATATACATGTGGAGAGAGATCCAGGTTGGGGTATATGGATTGTCAAGAGCAACGAAGAACCGTCAGAGAGAGTTGCTTGAGTAGGGTGGTTCCTTGAGGGGGATCATGGTATAAAAGGTGTCTGGTTCAATAAAACACGAATGCACATGATATAAAAGGTGCCCGGTCCAACAAAAAGAGTGCAGACATATGGTTGTGCAAGGTTTGTTAATGGAAAATAAAGGTTCCCACGTCTTTATAACAATACGAGGATACTGGATCATCATTAGGGGTATAACATACATGTTTCACTTACATTTATCCATTCATAATTTTGTTTCCTCTTATACCCTAAGGGGTATATTCGAGTAAGCTTAACCACTTCAAGTGTTGTTGCCTAGATTAAATCCTAATACATCTATCACTAAGCACACACACACACATACACACACACACAGAGAGAGAGAGTATGGATGGTCGAGGGGCACGGCGGAACGTGGGAGGAACGTTGGAGGGAGCTGCTCGACCAGGCGGGTTCAAATAACGTTGGGGGTGAAAATGTGGTACCACAAACTTGGACCATGAACATGCTTGCTTCAGTGAGAGATGATGTATATTCAGGTACGTACATGATGTTTGGTTTCCTATATCTTATTAGTATCGTCGGACGCGTAGCAATGGGTAATGTACTTACAGAGATATGCGCTCACGAGGTCAAAGCTGGTAGGATGCAGTTGGGCAACGAAAGAAGCATGTGCTCTGCCACACAACCATTTGACCGTCTTGCACCGACCACTATGAAGCCATACGAAGCCATTCTCTTTGACCATCTTGCACTAGCCACTGTGGAGCTATACGCATAGCTAGTACAGCCATAGCAAGGAGGTATGACAGACTGCTCCAAGCAAAATCACAGAACCCCAAAACTTCCATCGTAGTACTCGTTAATGTTGCCTGATTTCTAGAGGACTAAATGTGTAGGGAGCTAAGGTATTGTAGGTTCTAGACTTCTGTTTCATACCACATTGGCATGTTTTGCTGATATGAATACTCAAACCTAAATGAAGAAAAAACTGTCGTAGCGGCCCTGACCGCTCTAGTCTTCTTACTTCATTAGGTATCAAATGCAGGTACCGTAGGTGCTGCTGCTGCTGCCTTTAAAAACTTGCAAGCAATCTCTGCCTCAATCACAACAATCTTCAAGCAACAAAACTCCTTCCATGCCAACTAGCCAATACACATCGAAAGGGAGTTTTTGTACATGCCGACTGAGTCCTGTGTGATTGAGCTAATGTATCGTGAGTGATGCGTGCTGCCCAGCCGCTTCTACCCTCATGTGTATTGAGCGCACGCGATGGATGAGGGGGGTCGTCTGCGGTCTACCGCACTCACCGCAGGCCACGACGCGGACCTTGAGGAGGTGAAGCAAGCAATAATCAGTGGGAGAGCAAATGCTTCCAGATACTCCCTTACGTTCATAAATATTTGTTGTTTTAAAGATTTCAACAAGTAACTACATACGGAGCAAAATGAGTGAATCTACACTCTAAAATATATCTATATACATCCGTATATGATAGTTCATTTGGAATCTTTAAAAAGACAAATATTTAGGAATGGAGGAAAGTACAACCTTCTGAATGTAACCCCACTCAAAATAACTCATTCCAGAACAGATTACAAACATAGATGTGCTGCACATTACAGGGTGAAACTTTGACGCACCATGAGAAATAAGCAACAAGCTCAAGAAAAAGATACACAATAGAACTCCCATACAGGGCTTTCTGGCAACAACCATGGGATGCATCTTCCTATACTTTCTGGCAACAACCATGGGATGCATCTTCCTATAGTTTCAGACACCATCGTTATGCTTTTGGGATGCACATTGTTAATCTAATACAACATCGTCATGGGGGCACTACAGCAGAAGAGTTGAAAACGTACTCGACCTAACATATAGAATGAAACATAGGCGAACCATAAGACAAATAGACATGCACACACAACGGAGATGTGATTGAAGCTGATCACTGATCAAAGGCCTTTTAACTTCATGCATTTCATACCATTTGCATTTCCCATGCTTCAAAAGAAAAATACAAAAAATAAAAACAATAAGAATCAACAAAGTAGGAGGCATGCTTTTATCTTCACTGCAGAGCTAACGGTTGAATCACAAATGTCCAGAAAATAAAAGTATCCATAAATTACACAAATATTGCAGGATATTTCCAAACACAAATATTAGATTCATATAAGGAAATTGTTGCAATGAGAAATATCGGCCTAAGTAAGACATTGCAGATAGGCTTCCTGTAGATCTCCTCTAAAATGGATAGGAAGATTTTCAATAAGTATTACAACACAGGGCAAGCTTAACCAATACCTTATTGAACTAGTTTAACCACTACTTTAACTTGCATTTTTTGTTCTATCATGCCAACAGGGGAAATTGAGCAAAACAGGTCATGGATGAATTTGACTTGCATCAGTCAAAGCCTGACCAATGAAATTTATTTTTCAATCTAACTTCCGCTTCACTCACACTCCTTTTCTACTGATATTAAATCTTCATCATCAGTTTTAGCTTTTATTCATTCTCTTTTGTGCTATGTGTCATCCACGAGCCCTTTCAGGGGTAGTACTGCTAATCATCCATGTCAGACAAAAGTAGCATGTAGTTAGAAAAGAAGTGCTGCTAATACAAGTTCACATCGCTAAATTCCATGATCCATCTCAAATCAGAAATTCAAATGTACATTCCTGGTCAGGGATGGAGATCACGCCAGAAATATCACAACTCGAAGGAGCAGCAACAACAACCTAAATCATACTAGTAGTACTCCCATTAAAGAAATACAAGAGCATTTATATCACTACTTTAGTAATCTAAACGCTCTTATATTTCTTTAGGAGGGAATACTTGTGAACACTTATGCGCAAGTGCGAACCCTCTTGGATGATCTACTCGTATCACAGAGCCTCAGCCCAGTACACATCCCGGGCAGCGTCGGCATTGCTGTGGTCGACGACGTCGACGCCACGGGGCCATGGTCCTGCGGGAAATGGGATGCCGACGCAGCGCAGGACACAACGGAGGCGGACTGGGTGCAGTCGGCAGTGAGGGCACGCAGCGCGGTGGCGGAATGAGCAGCGGCCACTGTGAAGTCCAAACTCATGGCCCATCTGTTAGACAACAAAATTACGTGCAAGATTTGAAAAGGGAAAGCAAACTAAATTATACAAACAAAATTATGTGGAAATATTGGAAAATTGAAAGCCATGATAATTTGTTGTGCAGTTGACGTGCATTCTGTATCTCAACAATAGTGTATTTGCAAACTAAAGGCCAAGAAAGAATAAATTGTTTCCTTTTGATAAGTCTGACACTTCCTTCTCAGTTGTCATTGACGCAAGGTCTGAGCTTGTTAAATAATGCATGACGGAATCTCCAAGGCCCATTGCTTGCAGTAAAGTCCATGTCAGACTCCCTGGAAAATGCATCTCTAGCTTTTCAAATCGGAGCACTTGAACGAGCTGAGTACGAGGAGTAGGCCAAATGGCACCTTACGGCCAAGATCTCCCTCGACGGCACACGGGCCTCCCCGCACCACTTACACCACGGCAAAGAGGGGAGAGGATCATGGCTTGGGGAGCACCACGATGGGGGCGGGAGATGGTTCGCCAGTATCTCGCTGGTATTTGTGCAGCATAAGATGGAGGTAGCCCTTTGGGGAGCACCACGATGGGGGCGGGAGAGGGTTTTAGCGGCGCGGCTCGCTGGGAAAGGGGGAGCTGGCTCGCCATGGAGGGGGGAGGGGAGAGGATTTGGGCGGCGGGATCTAGATCGGGATGGAGAAGAAGGAGAGAGATTTTTTTTATGGCAGAAGGAGAGAGATAAACGAGTGGAAATGGCCCAGCCCACACCATGAGCATAGAACGGCTGAAAAAAGGAGCTATTCAAAAAAGAAAAAAAAACAAGTCTGAATTTTTCGTCTCGTATCTGGAACCGTTCATGGGCCAAGAACCTTTGCACGTAGGGCGAGGACTGCGTGGCGCAGCCTACTACTAAGCCTACTGGGCTAATGAGAGGGGACCGTGGACCGCTTTGCTGTATATGTGGAAATTAAGGGACCAACTCGTTAACAAGCGCTCCTACGGAAGCCTTGCAACGATCTGCGCCACTTAACGCGCTCTTAGTCATTCGTCACGTGTCGTGTTCTGGACACTTTTTTCGGATTTTTTTTATTTTTCCGCATGCGTTTTTGGTTTTTTAAATGATTTTTTTGACGTTTTGGTTTTCCCCTCGGTCTTCCTTAGCTTTTCGATAAAACCAATTTGAAAAAAAACTTTTTTACGCGAAAAAATGTGTTTTCTTTTTTTTTCTTTCGCGAAAGTCACGTTTTTTTCCGAGAGGCACGTTTGTGCTTTAGCGAGAGTCACGGCCGTACCATTCGGAAACGAAAAAAACACGTTTTCTGTTTTTTTTTCTTTCGCGAGAGTCACAGTTTTGCTTCCGTGAGAGGCACGGTTGTGTTTTCGCGAGAGTCACGGCCGTGCCTCTCGGAAAGAGAAAAACAAAACGCGTTTTCTGTTTTCTTTCTTTCGCGAGTCACGGTTTTGCTTCCGCGAGAGGCACGGTTGTGCTTTCGTGAGAGTCACGGCCCTGCCTCTCAGAAAGGAAAAAAAATACGTGTTTTCTGTTTTTTTTTCTTTCGTGAGAGTCACGGTTTTGCTTCCGCGAGAGGCACGGTTGTGCTTTCACGAAAGTCACGGCCGTGCCTCTCGGAAACGAAAAAAACGCGTTTTCTGTTTTTTTCCTTCCATGAGAGTCACGGTTTTGCTTTCACGAGAGGTACGGGTGTGATTTCGCGAGAGGCGCGGGTGTGCCTCTTTCGGAGAGGGAAAAATCCGTGCTCCCGGTTCGGTTTTTTCGTCCGATTTTTTCGTGAAAAAAAGGTTCGTCAAAACCTATCAACATGGGATCTAGTTTTGAAGATCTCGACGCGAGGAATCCAATGATGAAAACGGTTCGAGATTTGGACGCACGGTTTAAAAGATAAAGCATTTTGAATAAACGAATCTACGAAAAAAGGGAAAACTCTCAGGTTGCGACAAGTGACGCGCTGCATGTGCGCAACTTGTCGCGATTTGGGAAAGTGGAGTGTTCTTTGCAATGAGTACTCCTTAATTAGTGATTTCGGGAAATAAACAAGAGTCACCTAAAATACAAGAAATGTAAAGAAGGAAACTAGCTGGACCATATCCCAATGCGAACATGTGGCCTTGATTGCAACCTCCACAAAGAAACATCATAGGTTTGCTTTTCTCTCTATATATATATAAAAAAAGAGAGTAACACTATTCTAATCCCAGAATCAAAATAACTATTTGAATTACAATCGACTCTACATAGAGTGCGTTGGAGATGTTTCCGAACTCCCGAACTCGGCGAGAAGAAAAAAGTCCACTTCACGCCCACTCGTCCATTATCTCCGCCGATCCCCAACCTCCTCCCGATCTCCACCGCAGTCACTAATGGGGCGCCGCCCCGGCTTCGGGCCACCGGCGCCGCACCATCCCACCACCTCCACCTGGCGCGCCGCCATCCCGACTCCCAACCACCTCCACCCCGACGCCAGTACCACCCCGCTGCCGACCCCAATTCTTCCCGACGCCGCAGCCCGCTCCTCCTTCCGGCGAGCCGCCGCCCCCACCTCCACCCGGTGCGAGGCCGCCCTCGCCTCCTTCCGGCGCCACCGTTCTACCTCCCGCCCCCATGTCCACCTTCTTCTTCAGTGAGTTCCCGACAACCGCCGCCATTCCCGACCACCACCGACCCACTCCCGCCCTACCGGCCACTCAGGTGGCCGCCATGCCTACCTTCCCTTTCGACCGGCCTCCTCCTTCCTCCCGACCAACGCCGTGGGACCTCCCATCCCGCGAGAAGCTCGACGGCAGCTTCCCTCGATCCAGCGCCACACCAATCAGGCCAACCACCGCCGCGGCTGCAGTCTAGCCTCACGCGACCATCCCTCCTCCCTTTGTCAGCGCCAGCACCTCCCCTCCCGCCTTTGCGCCACAGTCAACATGGCCTCCCGCCGGCAGAGGCACGCACATCCTCGCACACCTCCCCGTGATACGTCTCCAACGTATCTATAATTTTTTATTGTTCCATGCTATATTATATCCTGTTTTGGATATTATTGGGATTTATTATACACTTTTATATTATTTTTGGGACTAACCTATTAACCGGAGGCCCAACCCAGAATAGTTGTTTTTTGCCTATTCCAGAGCTTCGCAGAAAAAGAATATCAAACGAAGTCCAAATGGAATGAAACCTTCGGGAACGTGATTTTCGGAACGAACATGATCCAGAGGACCTAGACCCTACGTGAAGAAAGCTACCAGGAAGGCACGAGGTAGGGGGCACGCCTACCTCCCCAGGTGCGCCCTCCACCCTCGTGGGGCCCACGTTGCTCCATCGACGTACTCCTTCCTCCTATATATACCTACGTACCCCCAAACTACCAGATACGGAGCCAAAACCCTAATTCCACCGCTGTAACTTTCTGTATCCGTGAGATCCCATCTTGGAGCCTTTTCCGGAGCTCCGCCGGAGGGGGCATCGATCATGGAGGGATTCTACATCAACACCATAGCCTCTCCGATGAAGTGTGAGTAGTTTACTTCAGACCTTTGTGTAACGCCCTCGATGCGGCTATATCTCCCACGTGTCGAAGCACGACTTAGAGGCATAACCGCATTGAAAGCAATGTCGCAAGTGAGGTAATCTTCGCAAACAACCCATGTAATACAATAAGGGAAAAGAGATACATAGTTGGCTTACAATCGCCACTTCACACAAATACATGAAAAAGCATTACATCATCCAAATACAATCAAGGTCCGACCACGGAACCAAAATAAAAGAAGAACCCCAAATGCGACAAGGTCCCCGATCGACCCCAACTGGGCTCCACTACCTGATCGACTAGAACGGAACAACACAAAGGACAAGATCTTCATCGAGCTACTCCTGAGCTTGGTTGCGTCATCTGCACGGACTCATCGGCACCTGCAAGCTGGTTTTGGAAGTATCTGTGAGTCACGGGGACTCAGCAATCTCACACCCTCGTGATCAAGACTATTTAAGCTTATGGGTAGGGTAAAAGGTATGAGGTGGAGCTGCAGCAAGCGACTAGCATATATGGTGGCTAACATACGCAAAGGAGAGCGAGAAGAGAAGGCAAAGCACGTTCGAGAAAGTATGATCAAGAAGTGATCCTAAAACAACCTACGTCAAGCATAACTCCAACACCGTGTTCACTTCCCGGACTCCGCCGGAAAGAGACCATCACGGTTACACACGTGGTTGATTCATTTTAATTAAGGTCAACTTCAGGTTTTCTACAACCGGATGTTAAAAAATTCCCATCTGCCCATAACCGCGGGCACGACTTTCGAAAGTTCAAAACCCTGCAGGGGTGTCCCAACTTAGCCCATGACAAGCTCTCACGGTCAACGAAGGAATAGACCTCCTCCTGAGACATTCCGATCAGACTCGGTATCCCGGTTCTTCAAGACATCCTCGACAATGGTAAAACAAGTCCAGCAAGACCGCCCGATGTGCCGACATCCTGATAGGAGCTGCACATATCTCGTTCTCAGGGCAACACCGGATGAGCGCTCCGTACAACTAAAACCAGCCCTCAAGTTTCCCCGAGGTGGCGCTGCAAAGGACTCTAGTTCGGACCAACACTTAGACAAGCACTGGCCCGGGGGGGTTAAAATAAGATGACCCTCGGGATGCGCGACTCCCAAGGGAAAAAGGCTAGGTGGCGAATGGTAAAACCAAGGTTGGGCCTTGCTGGAGGAGTTTTATTCAAAGCGAACTGTCAAGGGGTTCCCATTATAACCCAACCGCGTAAGGAACGCAAAATCCGGGAACATAACACCGATATGACGGAAACTAGGGCGGCAAGAGTGGAACAAAACACTAGGCATAAGGCCGAGCCTTCCACCCTTTACCAAGTATATAGATGCATTAATTAAATAAGATATATTGTGATATCCCAACAAGTAAATAAAAGATGTTCCAACAGGGAACGGCCTCCAATCTTCACCTGCAACTAGCAACGCTATAAGAGGGGCTGAGCAAAGCGGTAACATAGCCAATCAACGGTTAGCTAGGACAATGGTGGGTTAGAGGTTCGACATGGCAATTTGGGAGGCTTGCAAGCAAGTGGTAGGCATCGTAGCATTGGCATAGCAAAGAGCGAGCAAACTAGCATAGCAAAGATAGTAGTGATTTCGAGGGTATGATCATCTTGCCTGAAATCCCACAAGGAAGAAGAACGAGTCCATGAAGAAGACAAACGGACGTAGACGAACGGATCCTCACAAACGCGACGTTACCGGAACCAACCCAAAGAAGCAAACACCGGAAAGAAGCAAACAACATAGTAAAAAACCATCACATAAACATGGCATGATGCACAACCAAGTATGAGGCATGTCCGGGTTAAATATGCATGGCATGGCAAGATGCACAAACAATCCTACAAATTAAGTGGAGCTCAATATGCAATGGAGTTGCATATTGAAGAAAACACCACATGACTTATTTAGTTCTCTCTCATTTATGTACCCAACAAGATTAAATGTTGTTAGCATGGCAAGAGGGGAAGCAAATGAAAACTACCTATCTAGTCAAGGTTAAATGAGGCCGGAAGCAACGAACAACAATTCCGGAAACTCCTCATGGGCATATGTTAGGTTCGGTCCTGTTCTGCCCTAAACATAATTTTAGATTTGTTTAACATGCAAAGCAATGTCACCAAGATAAACTAGGCAAAATTCTACCCCATTTACATATAAAGTTTATTAAATTCGGAGTTACGGTTATTTAGTTATGAAATAAATCATTTTAGCATGGCATAGGGGCAAATTTAAACAAACATCATTTTAAACATTTTGAACATGGATGAAAGTGACATATTATGAAACTAGACACAATTTTAAGCATTTTTCATATATAAACTTTTTACAAGTGATGCTTAGTTTGTGAGATATTAAATGAATGGTCATGAGGGTCTTTTCTGTAAAACAACACACTCTGGATAAATAGCTAAATTCGCAGGCAGGAAAAAAACAATGAACGGACCGAAACTACTGGGTCTAGCCCACAACACCGAGGGGAACTAGACTGGGCGTCCTCACCTCGGGCCTTCATAGGCCGATCTGGAACGCGGCCCGCTAGCGAGCGGAGGCAGGCCGGCTCGCTCGGGTGGAGCTGGGCCGCGGAGCTGAAGATGGGGCCCACATGGGGAGGCGCTGCGAGCGGGCGAGCTCGTCCCTGGCTTTGTGAAGAAGACGGCGGCGGTGGATGGGTGAACTCCGGCGAGACCTGGGACTCCAGCGACATGGGAAGACGACGGGAATGGGCAGATCCAGGCGAGGGGGTCCCGGTGTTGGGTTTCGTAGTAATTTCAAAAAATTTCCTACGCACACGCAAGATCATGGTGATGCATAGCAACGAGAGGGGGAGTATGATCTACATACCTAGTAGATCGACAACGGAAGCATTTGGTTGATGTAGTCGTACGTCTTCACGATCCGACCGATCAAGCACCGAAACTACGGCACCTCCGAGTTCTAGCACACGTTCAGCTCGATGACGATCCCCGGACTCCGATCCAGCAAAGTGTCGGGGAAGAGTTCCGTCAGCACGACGGCGTGGTGACGATCTTGATGTGCTACTTCTGCAGGGCTTCGCCTAAGCACCGCTACAATATTATCGAGGACTATGGTGGCTGGGGGCACCGCACACGGCTAAGGAATAGATCACGTGGATCAACTTGTGTGTTCTAGGGTGCCTCTGCCTCAGTATATAAAGGACCAAAGGGGGGCAAGCTGGCCGGCCACATAGGGCGCGCCAGGAGAGTCCTACTCCCTCTGGGAGTAGGATTCCCCCCCCCCCAATCCTAGTTGGAATAGGACTTGTGAAGGGGGGAAAAGAGAGAGAGGGGCCGGCCCCCTCTCCTTGTCCAATTCGGACCAAGGGAGGGGAGGGGCGCGCGGCACATGTAGGGCTGCCTCTTCTCTTTTCCACTAAGGCCCATCATGGCCCATTTAGCTCCCGGGGGGTTCCGGTAACCTCCCAGTACTCCGGTAAAACCCCAATTTCACCCGGAACACTTCCGATATCCAAACATAGGCTTCCAATATATCAATCTTTATGTCTCGACCATTTCGAGACTCCTCGTCATGTCCGTGATCACATCTGGGACTCTGAACAACCTTCGGTACATCAAAAATGCATAAACTCATAATATAACTATCATCGTAACCTTAAGCGTGCGGACCCTACGGGTTCGAGAACAATGTAGACATGACCGAGACATGTCTCCAGTCAATAACCAATAGCGGGACCTGGATGCCCATATTGGCTCCTACATATTCTACGAAGATCTTTGTCAATCAGACCGCATAACAACATACGTTGTTCCCTTTGTCATCGGTATGTTACTTGCCCGAGATTCGATCGTCGGTATTCCAATACCTAGTTCAATCTCGTTGCCGGCAAGTCTCTTTACTTGTTCTGTAATACATCATCCCGCAACTAACTCATTTAGTTGCAATGCTTGCAAGGCTTAAGTGATGTGCATTACCGAGAGGGCCCAGAGATACCTCTCCGACAATCGGAGTGACAAAACCTAATCTCGAAATACGCCAACCCAACATGTACCTTTGGAGACACCTATAGTACTCCTTTATAATCACCCAGTTATGTTATGACGTTTGGTAGTACCCAAAGTGTTCCTCCGGTAAACGGGAGTTGCATAATTTCATAGTTATAGGAACATGTATAAGTCATGAAGAAAGCAATAGCAACATACTAAACGATCGGGTGCTAAGCTAATGGAATGGGTCATGTCAATCAGATCATTCTCTCAATGATGTGATCCCGTTAATCAAATAACAACTCATTGTTCACGGTTAGGAAACATAACCATCTTTGATTAACGAGCCAGTCAAGTAGAGGCATACTAGTGACACTTTGTTTGTCTATGTATTCACACATGTATTATGTTTCCGGTTAATACAATTCTAGCATGAATAATAAACATTTATCATGATTATAAGGAAATAAATAATAACATTATTATTGCCTCTAGGGCATATTTCCTTCAGTCTCCCACTTGCACTAGAGTCAATAATCTAGATTACACAGTAATGATTCTAACACCCATGGAGCCTTGGTGCTGATCATGTTTTGCTCGTGGAAGAGGCTTAGTCAACGGGTCTGCAATATTCAGATCCGTATGTATCTTGCAAATCTCTATGTCTCCCACCTGGACTAGATCCCTGATGGAATTGAAGCGTCTCTTGATGTGCTTGGTTCTCTTGTGAAATCTGGATTCCTTTGCCAAGGCAATTGCACCAGTATTGTCACAAAAGATTTTCATTGGACCCGATGCACTAGGTATGACACCCAGATCAGATATGAACTCCTTCATCCAGACTCCTTCATTTGCTGCTTCCGAAGCAGCTATGTACTCCGCTTCACATGTAGATCCCGCTACAACGCTTTGTTTAGAACTGCACCAACTGACAGCTCCACCGTTTAATGTAAACACGTATCCGGTTTGCGATTTAGAATCGTCCGGATCAGTGTCAAAGCTTGCATCAATGTATCCTTTTACAATGAGCTCTTTGTCACCTCCATATATGAGAAACATATCCTTAGTCCTTTTCAGGTATTTCAGGATGTTCTTGACCGCTGTCCAGTGATCCACTCCTGGATTACTTTGGTACCTCCCTGCTAGACTTATAGCAAGGCACACATCAGGTCTGGTACACAGCATTGCATACATGATAGATCCTATGGTTGATGCATAGGGAACATCTTTCATATTCTCTCTATCTTCTGCAGTGGTCGGGCATTGAGTCTTACTCAACTCCACACCTTGTAACACAGGCAATAACCCTTTCTTTGCTTGATCCATTTTGAACTTCTTCAAAATTTTGTCAAGGTATGTGGTTTGTGAAAGTCCAATTAAGCGTTTTGATCTATCTCTATAGATCTTAATGCCTAATATGTAAGCAGCTTCACCGAGGTCTTTCATTGAAAAACTCTTATTCAAGTATCCCTTTATGCTATCCAGAAATTCTATATCATTTCCAATTAGTAATATGTCATCTACATATAATATCAGAAATGCTACAGAGCTCCCACTCACTTTCTTGTAAATACAGGCTTCTCCAAAAGTCTGTATAAAACCAAATGCTTTGATCACACTATCAAAGCGTTTATTCCAACTCCGAGAGGCTTGCACCAGTCCATAAATGGATCACTGGAGCTTGCACACTTTGTTAGCTCCCTTTGGATCGACAAAACCTTCTGGTTGCATCATATACAACTCTTCTTCCAGAAATCCATTCAGGAATGCAGTTTTGACATCCATCTGCCAAATTTCATAATCATAAAATGCGGCAATTGCTAACATGATTCGGACAGACTTAAGCATCGCTATGGGTGAGAAGGTCTCATCGTAGTCAATCCCTTGAACTTGCCGAAAACCTTTTGCGACAAGTCGAGCTTTGTAGACAGTAATATTACCGTCAGCGTCAGTCTTCTTCTTGAAGATCCATTTATTCTCAATTGCTTGCCGATCATCGGGCAAGTCAACCAAAGTCCATACTTTGTTCTCATACATGGATCCCATCTCAGATTTCATGGCTTCAAGCCACTTTGCGGAATCTGGGCTCACCATTGCTTCTTCATAGTTCGTAGGTTCATCATGATCTAGTAGCATGACTTCCAGAACGGGATTACCGTACCACTCTAGTGCGGATCTTACTCCGGTTGATCTACGAGGTTCAGTAGTATCTTGTTCTGAAGTTTCATGATCATCATCATTAGCTTTCTCACTAACTGGTGTAGGTGTCATAGAAACAGTTTTCTGTGATGTACTACTTTCCAATAAGGGAGTAGGTACAGTTACCTCGTCAAGTTCTACTTTCCTCCCACTCACTTCTTTCGAGAGAAACTCCTTCTCCAGAAAGTTTCCGAATTTAGCAACAAAAGTCTTGCCTTCGGATCTGTGATAGAAGGTTTTATCCAATAGTCTCCTTTGGATATCCTATGAAGACACATTTCTCCGATTTGGGTTCGAGCTTATCAGGTTGAAGCCTTTTCACATAAGCATCGCAGCCCCAAACTTTCAAAAACGACAACTTTGGTTTCTTACCAAACCACAGTTCATAAGGCGTCGTCTCAACGGATTTTGATGGTGCCCTATTTAACGTGAATGCGGCCGTCTCTAGAGCGTATCCCCAAAACGATAGCGGTAAATCAGTAAGAGACATCATAGATCGCACCATATCCAGTAAAGTACGATTACGACGTTCGGACACACCATTACGCTGAGGTGTTCCGGGTGGCGTGAGTTGCGAAACTATTCCACAATTTTTCAAATGTACACCAAACTCGTAACTCAAATATTCTCCTCCACGATCAGATCGTAGAAACTTTATTTTCTTGTTACGATGATTTTCAACTTCACTCTAAAATTCCTTGAACTTTTCAAACGTTTCAGACTTATGTTTCATTAAGTAGATATACCCATATCTGCTTAAATCATCTGTGAAGGTGAGAAAATAACGATATCCGCCACGAGCCTCAATATTCATCGGACCACATACATCTGTATGAATGATTTCCAACAAATCTGTTGCTCTCTCCATAGTACCGGAGAACGGCGTTTTAGTCATCTTGCCCATGAGGCACGGTTCGCAAGTACCAAGTGATTCATAATCAAGTGGTTCCAAAAGTCCATCAGTATGGAGTTTCTTCATGCGCTTTACACCGATATGACCTAAACGGCAGTGCCACAAATAAGTTGCACTCTCATTATCAACTCTGCATCTTTTGGCTTCAACATTATGAATATGTGTGTTACTACTATCGAGATTCAACAAGAATAGACCACTCTTCAAGGGTGCATGACCATAAAAGATATTACTCATATAAATAGAACAACCATTATTCTCTGATTTAAATGAATAACCGTCTCGCATCAAACAAGATCCAGATATAATGTTCATGCTTAACGCTGGCACCAAATAACAATTATTTAGGTCTAATACTAATCCCGAAGGTAGATGTAGAGGTAGCATGCCGACTGCGATCACATCGACTTTGGAACCGTTTCCCACGCGCATCGTCACCTCGTCCTTAACCAATCTTCGCTTGATCCGTAGTCCCTGTTTCGAGTTGCAAATATTAGCAACAGAACCAGTATCAAATACCCAGGTGCTACTGTGAGCATTAGTAAGGTACACATCAATAACATGTATATCACATATACCTTTGTTCACCTTGCCATCCTTCTTATCCGCCAAATACTTGGGGCAGTTCCGCTTCCAGTGACCAGTCTGCTTGCAATAGAAGCACTCAGTTTCAGGATTAGGTCCAGGTTTGGGTTTCTTCTCTTGAGTAGCAACTTGCTTGCCGTTCTTTTTGAAGTTCCCCTTCTTCTTTCCTTTGCCCTTTTTCTTGAAACTAGTGGTCTTGTTGACCATCAACACTTGATGCTCCTTCTTGATTTCTACCTCCGCAGCTTTCAGCATCGCGAAGAGCTCGGGAATAGTCTTATTCATCCCTTGCATATTATAGTTCATCACGAAGCTCTTGTAGCTTGGTGGCAGTGATTGGAGAATTCTGTCAATGACGCAATCATCTGGAAGATTAACTCCCAATTGAATCAAGTGATTATTATACCCAGACATTTTGAGTATATGCTCACTAACAGAACTGTTCTCTTCCATCTTGCAGCTATAGAACTTACTGGAGACTTCATATCTCTCAATCCGGGCATTTGCTTGAAATATTAACTTCAACTCCTAGAACATCTCATATGCTCCATGACGTTCAAAATGTCGTTGAAGTCCCGATTCTAAGCCGTAAAGCATGGCACACTGAACTATCGAGTAGTCATCAGCTTTGCTCTGCCAGACGTTCATAACATCTGGCGTTGCTCCTGCAGCAGGCCTGGCACCCAGCGGTGCTTCCAGGACGTAATTCTTCTGTGCAGCAATGAGGATAATCCTCAAGTTACGGACCCAGTCTGTGTAATTGCTACCATCATCTTTCAACTTTGCTTTCTCAAGGAACGCATTAAAATTCAACGGAACAACAGCACGAGCCATCTATCTACAATCAAACATAAACAAGCAAGATACTAATCATGTACTAAGTTTCATGATAAATTTAAGTTCAGTTAATTTGCTCAAAGAACTCCCACTTAGATAGACATCCCTCTAATCCTCTAAGTGATTACGTGATCCAAATCAACTAAACCATGTCCGATCATCACGTGAGATGGAGTAGTTTCATTGGTGAACATCATTATGTTGATCATATCTACTATATGATTCACGCTCGACCTTTCGGTCTCCGTGTTCCGAGGCCATATCTGTATATGCTTGGCTCGTCAAGTATAACCCGAGTATTCCGCGTGTGCAACTGTTTTGCACCCGTTGTATTTGAACGTAGAACCTATCACACCCGATCATCACGTGGTGTCTCAGCACGAAGAACTTTCGCAACGGTGCATACTCAGGAAGAACACTTCTTGATAATTTAGTGAGAGATCATCTTATAATGCTACCGTCAATCAAAGCAAGATAAGATGCATAAAAGATAAACATCACATGCAATCAATATAAGTGATATGATATGGCCATCATCATCTTGTGCTTGTGATCTCCATCTCCGAAGCACCGTCGTGATCACCATCGTCATCGGCGTGACACCTTGATCTCCATCGTAGCATCGTTGTCATCTCTCCAAGCTTGTGCTTCCACGACTATCGCTACCGTTTAGTGATAAAGTAAAGCATTACATCGCGATTGCATTGCATACAATAAAGCGACAACCATATGGCTCCTGCCGGTTGCCGATAACTCGGTTACAAAACATGATCATCTCATACAATAAAATTCAGCATCATGTCTTGACCATATCACATCACAACATGCCCTGCAAAAACAAGTTAGACGTCCTCTACTTTGTTGTTGCAAGTTTTACGTGGCTGCTATGGGCTTAAGTAAGAACCAATCTCACCTACGCATCAAAACCACAATGATAGTTTGTCAATTTGACTCCGTTTTAACCTTCGCAAGGACCGGGCGTAGCCATACTTGGTTCAACTAAAGTTGGAGAAACTGTCACTCACAAGCCACCTCTGTGCAAAGCACGTCGGGAGAACCGGTCTCGCGTAAGCGTACGCATAATGTCGGTCTGGGCCGCTTCATCCAACAATACCACCGAACCAAAGTATGACATGCTGGTAGGCAGTATGACTTATATCGCCCACAACTCACTTGTGTTCTACTCGTGCATATAACATCAACATATAAAACCTAGGCTCTGATGCCACTGTTGGGTTTCGTAGTAATTTCAAAAAATTTCCTACGCACACGCAAGATCATGGTGATGCATAGCAACGAGAGGGGGAGTATGATCTACATACCTAGTAGATCGACAACGGAAGCGTTTGGTTGATGTAGTCGTACGTCTTCACGATCCGACCGATCAAGCACCGAAACTATGGCACCTCCGAGTTCTAGCACACGTTCAGCTCGATGATGATCCCCGGACTCCGATCCAGCAAAGTGTCGGGGAAGAGTTCCGTCAGCACGACGGCGTGGTGACGATCTTGATGTGCTACTGCTGCAGGGCTTCGCCTAAGCACCGCTACAATATTATCGAGGACTATGGTGGCTGGGGGCGCCGCACACGGCTAAGGAATAGATCACGTGGATCAACTTGTGTGTTCTAGGGTGCCTCTGCCTCAGTATATAAAGGACCAAAGGGGGGAGGCTGGCCGGCCACATAGGGCGCGCCAGGAGAGTCCTACTCCCTCTGGGAGTAGGATTCCCCCCCCCAATCCTAGTTGGAATAGGACTTGTGGAGGGGGGAAAAGAGAGAGAGGGGCCGGCCCCCTCTCCTTGTCCAATTCGGACCAAGGGAGGGGAGGGGCGCGCGGCCCATGTAGGGCTGCCTCTTCTCTTTTCCACCAAGGCCCATCATGGCCCATTTAGCTCCCGGGGGGTTCCGGTAACCTCCCGGTACTCCGGTAAAATCCCGATTTCACCCGGAACACTTCCGATATCCAAACATAGGCTTCCAATATATCAATCTTTATGTCTCGACCATTTCGAGACTCCTCGTCATGTCCGTGATCACATCCGGGACTCCGAACAACCTTCGGTACATCAAAAATGCATAAACTCATAATATAACTGTCATCGTAACCTTAAGCGTGCGGACCCTACGGGTTCGAGAACAATGTAGACATGACCGAGACATGTCTCCAGTCAATAACCAATAGCGGGACCTGGATGCCCATATTGGCTCCTACATATTCTACGAAGATCTTTGTCGGTCAGACCGCATAACAACATACGTTGTTCCCTTTGTCATCGGTATGTTACTTGCCCGAGATTCGATCGTCGGTATTCCAATACCTAGTTCAATCTCGTTGCCGGCAAGTCTCTTTACTCGTTCTGTAATACATCATCCCGCAACTAACTCATTTAGTTGCAATGCTTGCAAGGCTTAAGTGATGTGCATTACCGAGAGGGCCCAGAGATACCTCTCCGACAATCAGAGTGACAAAACCTAATCTCGAAATACGCCAACCCAACATGTACCTTTGGAGACACCTGTAGTACTCCTTTATAATCACCTAGTTACGTTGTGACGTTTGGTAGTACCCAAAGTGTTCCTCCGGTAAACGGGAGTTTCGTAATCTCATAGTTATAGGAACATGTATAAGTCATGAAGAAAGCAATAGCAACATACTAAACGATCGGGTGCTAAGCTAATGGAATGGGTCATGTCAATCAGATCATTCTCTCAATGATGTGATCCCATTAATCAAATAACAACTCATTGTTCATGGTTAGGAAACATAACCATCTTTGATTAACGAGCCAGTCAAGTAGAGGCATACTAGTGACACTTTGTTTGTCTATGTATTCACACATGTATTATGTTTCCGGTTAATACAATTCTAGCATGAATAATAAACATTTATCATGATTATAAGGAAATAAATAATAACTTTATTATTGCCTCTAGGGCATATTTCCTTCACCCGGATCCGGTGGAGGCGCGCCCAAGAGGTGACCGGCGTCGACGTATGGGCTTTAGGGTCGGGCGGCCATGGCGGATCCTGCAGGGCGAGGGAGAGAGATGTGAGGTCTAGGAGAGAGATGAGAAGGAGAGGGAAAGGGAAGGGAGAGAGAGAGGGCCATGCGGCATCGCGACCTGGCCGAAGGTGGTCGCCGGCGGTAACTCCGGCGTCTCGCCGGCCAGTGGCGGGGCTGGACGGGGAGAGGATATCCTGCGCGAGACTTGGGAACCAGGGCGCGGGGCTCTCGGAAGCGGCGGCGGGATCCAGGCTTCGATGGGCTCGGCGGGCCCCGCATGGGCCTGGCAGGGCCGCGGGAGGTGGAAGGAGGCCAGGGGCGACGTGGCACCACGGGAGAGGTGGAGAGCGCCTGAACCGCGGCGGCTGGCCAGTTGAGCGGCGCCAAGTGGCGCTTGAGGGGTTGGTCGACGCCGGAATTCGAGGAGAGGAGGTGGGAGGCGGCTGGAAGATGATTGGGGCTCGGAAATTTAGGAGGAGGGGTAGGTAGCTGCCCAAAATGGACTAGGGGTGTCCTTATATAGCAAATTTGCTAGGGTTTGGGGGTTAGGAGGGGTTTTCGAGCCGTACGATCGCGATCGGATGACCCGGAGCGGAGGGGGTTAGATAGGTGGGCTAGTGGGCTGTGAAGAGAGGTTGGGCTGAGATGAGAGGAGAGGAGTGCAGCCCGGCAACTGTTTCCGGAGACCGAAAACGTCCGACGAAAAGACCGGCTATACTGCCGCTATAGTTTAACGGTTGGGCTATCAAACGAACTCCGAATGCGATGAAACTTGACAGGCGGTCTATCTACACTATAACAAGACCACACGCCAACTTTCATACCATTCCGAGAACATTTTTCGGCCACTTATAAAATAATATTTCGGACATGCCGCGGGCGCGTGCAAGTGTGTCTGGGCTCAGAACGGACAACAGAGTGTACTGGGGGAACCCGGACGGATGCAGGTTTTGAAAACATGATGATGCGATGCACATGATGACATGGAAAGATGCAACACGCAAGCAAATGACATGGCAACGACAGCGAATAACTGAAAGACACCTGGCACATCGGTCTCGGGGCGTTACACTTCGGGTCCATAGTTATTAGCTAGATGGCTTCTTCTCTCTTTTTGGATCTCAATACAAAGTTCTCCCCCTCTCTTGTGGAGATCTATTCGATGTAATCTTCTTTTGCGGTGTGTTTGTTGAGACCGATGAATTGTGGGTTTATGATCAAGTTTATCTATGAACAATATGTGAATCTTCTCTGAATTCTCTTATGTATGATTGGTTATATTTGCAAGTCTGTTCGAATTATCAGTTTGGTTTGGCCTACGTTGATCTTTCTTGCAATGGGAGAAGTGCTTAGCTTTGGGTTCAATCTTGCGGTGTCCTTTCCCAGTGACAGTAGGGGCAGCAAGGCACGTATTGTATTGTTGCCATCGAGGATAACAAGATGGGTTTATTTCATATTGCATGAGTTTATCCCTCTACATCATGTCATCTTTCTTAAAGCGTTACTCCGTTCTCTTGAACTTAATACTCTAGATGCATGCTGGATAGCGGTCGAAGTGTGGAGTAATAGTAGTAGATGCAGGCAGGAGTCGGTCTACTTGTCTTGGACGTGATGCCTATATACATGATCATACCTAGATATTCTCATAACTATGCTCAATTCTGTCAATTGCTCAACGGTAATTTGTTTACCCACCGTAATACTTATGCTCTCGAGAGAAGCCACTAGTGAAACCTATGGCCCCCGGGTCTATTCTCCATCATATTAATCTTCCAATACTTAGTTATTTATTTTTCCTTTTATTTTACTTTGCATCTTTATTTCTCTTTATCATAAAAATACCAAAAAAATTATCTTATCATATCTATCAAATCTCACTTTCATAAGTGACCGTGAAGGGATTGACACCCCCTTTATTGCGTTGGTTGCGAGGAGTTTATTTGTTTGTGTAGGTGCAAGGGACTCGTGCGTGTCCTCCTACTGGATTGATACCTTGGTTCTCAAAAACTGAGGGAAATACTTACGCTAATTTGCTGCATCACCCTTTCCTCTTGAAGGAAAAACCAACGCAGTGCTCAAGAGGTAGCACCCCGCTGCTGGTGAAGTGAGCAGAAAAGATTCCCAAGATTCTTCCACCAAACACAGTTCCAGCTGCTGGTGAAAGTAGTATTTTTATTTCTTTGTTTGTGGAAGGGTGAAATGGACACTCGTTTCCTTAACAGAAAGCCAGCCGCTGTCTTGCTTTGCTGATCATGCTATTGGCTTGTCATTCAGATAAGTGAACGAACGAACAAGAAGGGAAGTTTCCTTCACATGGCGGGGAATCCAGACATCGACGAACCAACAATTTGCAATGTAAATTCCTGTGAAAATCCATGAAGCAATTCCGTCCTAGTAGAAAGGATGGAAGGTTTAGCACCACCAGTCAACCATGTAGACTTGATCAGTGAAATTTCTACGTCCCAAACTGTAGGAACGGCAGTGATCTTTGCAAGCACGGGACTACTGGCCTGAATGTGATTGCAACCGAAGTCACAAGTGTGGTGTGGGCACTGAAGGTTGTTCAATAACCATCGTGTGTTTACGTTATGTACTAACAGAAGGTTTGGCTGCATGTTGACATGTGCAGCGTGAGTAGTGTGAGTTACTGGATGAAAATTGGTGGTCTAGCACTCGAGGATGGTGCTTGCACTTAACAGTAGACCATGGTATTTTCTATGGATGACACACAAGAGAAGTGTTGTTTTCATTGTTAAGTATAAAAAAATAGTCTGTTCTCATTGACAGAGATCAGATATGCTTCTATGTGAAAATAAATTACAAGTACAAATATGTCTTAGAAGTTCAATTTGAAATAACCGAGAAGGTCAAAAAACCTTGAATTTCAAATTAAAAAAACTAGATAATTGTTTGCTTATTTAAAACCATATTTTTCTAAGAAGTTCGAATCTAACGTTAAAAAAACTTAGATGTTTTCTCATTACTAAATAATAAAATGAAGAATTTAAATTTTTTAGAAAATAAAAAATGAAAAAAAAGTTTTAAAAGATTTTTTTGCTTTAAAAAAACCAGAAGATCAAAATAAAATAACGAAATGGTTTGATGTTGATTAAAAAAACTAGGATATTACCTTCTTTACAAAAAACTCAAATATCTGCTATTATTAAAGAATCGACCATGAAGATCAAAAAATAAAAATTAAGTCAAATTTATGTTTATTTAAAAATCAAAATAAAAAACTTTATAAAAAAGTTAAGTTCAAATTAAAATAACACAGAAAAACAAAGTATATTAAAAACTAGGATTTAGAAGCTCAAAAAACAAAAACAAAAAAATGCTATTTTGGGCATTTTCCCCCCTAATACTAAAGATTAAAACCAGGAAGTTCAAATTTAAAAAATGGAGTAGTTCAATGTATGAAAAAACTAAGTTTTCTCGTTACTACAAAATAAAACCAAGAAGTTCAATTGGAAAAAGTGGAGCAGTTTGATATTTATTTGATAAATCGTATATTTCCAATTACTAAAGAACAAAACCAAGAAGTTCGATGTTTCTGTCAAAGCTCCAATCTTCACATTACTAAAAATACACAAAAGAAGTTCAAATAAAAAAGTTAGAGCGGTTCAATGCCTATAAAGAAATCACATTTTATTGTTACTAAAGAAAAATAGAAGGAAGTCCGAATTGATAAGTGATGGAAGTTCACATATTGCATCGTGTGCATTTCGTATGAGAAAACAAGAATAAAAAGGCAAAGTTTAAACTTTTGTTCCTAGAAGTTCATGTGCTCAGTGCGGGAAAATTCAAGAATTCTGTGAGAGAGGTTCACCATCTATTTCATTGTTCAAAAACGCAAATAGAAGTTCAAATAAAAAAAGTGAGAGCGGTTCGATGTCTATAAAAAACTCAAAAAGTTCCCTTACTAAAAGCGAAACATAGAGAAGTTCAAATTGATAAGAGCCCGAAGTTCACGTACTGCATGGTGTATGTTTCATGAGAGAAAAAAAAAGAATAAAAAGAAAACTCTAATTTTTATTGCTAGAAGTTCAAGTGGTCGTCTCGGGGAAGTTGAAAATAACTTGTGAGAGAGGTTCACCGTGTATTTACGTGTGCAAAAACACACACAAAAAATCTTTTTTGTGTGAATTAAAATAATTCTCTCTATCCATTACCAATTTGAAACAAAAATGCTTTAAATTAAAAAGTTTCTGCTATTCAACAACTTTTCAAAGGTGTATAAATATTCTTATTCTAAAGAACGGTTAAAACAAAATGGCGCATGTTGTTCGAACCAAAAGCTTAAACGTTATGTTTTAGAAATTAATGTTTTAGATATAAATGTGAAGTTCATGTTTTAGAAATTCATAAGTTCACGTGTACCATGTACTGAAGAAATTCATCAATGAAAAAAAAGACCGTCTAGGCCATTTCACTAACAACAAAAAATGACTAAAAATGTCGCGAGACAAAAAGAAACAAATCGTAGAAAGTGGAAAAAACTATAATTTTGTGTTGTAAAAAGTTAGAGTGGGTCGATGTTTATAAAAACTCAGATTTTTCCATTAATAAATAGAAACAAAGATAAGTCCAAAGTGATAACTCCCGGAAGTTCACGTACTGCATGGTGTGTGTTTCGTATGAGAAAAATACAATAAAAAGGCAAAGTATACAAGTTTTGTTGCTAAAAGTTCAAGTGCTTGGCCCAGGAAAGTTCAAAAATTCTTCTGAAAGAGGTTCACCATGTTTTTGATGTTCAAATGGAAAAAAGAAAGTATTTCAAATAAACCAATAAGTCCAAATTATAAAAATAGAGAAGTTCAATATTTATAAAAAAAAAGACAGGTTTCTCTTCGTTACTAAAGAATAAAATTAAAGAATTTCAAATTAAAATAAAAAGGAGTAGTTTGATGTTTAAGGAAAACTCAAATTCTTTCCATTTCTAGGAAAAATAAATGTGTGAGGTTTAATTTAAAAAAATGTTTGCTGCTTATTTGAAAACATATTTTTTTTATAAGAATAAGACTAAGAAGTTCAATTAAAAATAACAGAGAAGTTCGAAATATATAAAAAAACTCAAATTTGTTGCAAGAAGTTCATGTGCACCTCTGTGCATGGTTCAGAATTTATATTGCGGGACGTCCGACCTCCAATTACATGTTTTAAAAATGGCAAAAAATGGCGTCCGACCTTCAATTGCGTGTAATTTGATGTATACACAAAAATGCAACAGAAGTTCATAGTGAAAACAACGAGAAGTTCAAATACTGCAAGGAATGCATTTCAGGTGAGAATAAAAAGTATAGAAAAATAAAAGCTTAAAAGGTTTTTTGAAAGAAGTTCAAGTGCTCTGTCCGGAGAAGTTCAAAAATTCTTGCGAGAGAGGTTCACGTTGTATTTCCATGTTCAATTTTTTCCATATAAAAATCTAATACAATTCTTTACTCAAAATATAAAATGTGAAGTTCATATTGAAATAACAAAGAAGTTCGGAGTTTATTAAAACCTAGGATTTACCTGCTCAAAATATAAAAAACATAACGGCATTTGTTGCACTTTTAAAAACAACTCATAAACGAAAAAATGGTTGCTAGAAGTTCAAGTGCTCGGTGAGGAAAAGTTCAAAAAATTCTTGTGAGAGAGGTTCACCGTGTATCTAGATGTCCAGAATACATAAAAAATATGTTGTTTTTTCTGTTTTAAAAAAATTCTCTCAAACCAGAGAGAAGTTCAAAGTGATAACAACTGGAAGTTCAGTACTACATGTTGTGTATTTCATATAAGAAAAATACAATAAAGTGAAACATAGTGAAGTTCAAATAGACATGCCCCAGAAGTTCAACTACTTCACGCAGTGCAAAAAATAACACGTCAAAAACAGAGTGAGGTTCAAACAGACATGCCCGAGAAGTTCAACTACTTCACGCAGTGCGTTTCCATTCGTAATGAAGGCAGAAATCATGAGAAAATTACAAACAAAAATACGTCACAGAAGTTCAACGTGAAAACAACACGAAGTTCAACTACTATAGTGAATGAATTTGAGATGAAAAAGTTTTAAAATTGTCGCGAGTATGAAAAAACGATCAACACGGGAAACTTGCGTGTTTACAATAGCTTTCCATCGGTATATCAGTTGCTCAATTCCAGTGAGTGGATGGAGAGCTATGAGCAGTGGATGGAGATCTACGAGCAAAAAAAGAACGTGAAAAACAGAGTGAAGTTCAAGCAGACATGCCGAGAAGTTTAGGTTCTTCACGTGGGCATTTTCGAAGAATCTGTTTCACGATAAAGGCAGAACGAATGATCTCGCCATTTTCGAAATTACTTGAAAACGGCTAGGAATCACAGAAAACCATCAACATGAAAAAGTTCCGTATTTTTCTTAGCTTTTCAACGGTATATTACTTGCCCCATTCTGATAAAGTTTGAAGAAATTATGGCAAAAATATGTTTTAGCCATTTTTAAAATTAACTTAAAACAGTAAGGAATTGGGAGAAACAATATATATCAGAAAGTTTCGCATTTCCTCAAGCTTTCCAACGCCGTATCATTTGCTGCATTCGGACGTACGGTTAACAAAATAGATCGAAAATACGAACTCGGTGGAACTTGTACCGTTTTCTAAATTACTCTTAAACCGTTCAAGATTAGAAAAAACTTCCTACATGAAAAAGTAGCGCATTTTCATAAGCTTTCCAACGCCATATCATTTGACTCAATTGGATTAGCCATTTAGAAATGACATCGAAAATACGAACTCGGCTGTTCGGTTTGCGAAATTTTACGATTTTCCAAATTACTCTTTAAACGTAGGGAATTGGAGAAACTTTCAACATGTGGAAGGAGCGATTTTGCAGCAGCTTTCCAGCGCCATTATATTTGCCGCATTCCGATAAATGGTTTAGAAATGCGATAAAAAAATACGATTCACATTTTTTGTTTGAAGAAAAACGGTTTTCAAAACTGCTCTTAAACCGCTTACATTTTGTCAAAAAAATTTAATTTGGGTCATGATACTAGTGTCCATAGCTTTCCAACGGTATATCGCAAGCCCCATTTGGGAAATGTTGGCGGAAGTTCAACCTAGCACTGGGAGAAGTTCAGGTTGAACAACTCAGGCAGTAAAATTGCAAAAAAACGCAATTTCATCACGACCCAAGAGCAAAATCTGCCAACGAGCGATATTCCTATTTAAAACTGGTATTTAGTTGCTAAAAAATGTTTCTAGATTACACTAACATTATATAGAACACGACTAACAAGAATAATTAACGGGGGAAGCCACGGTTGCGAAGATAGCCCAAAGGTCGGGTTCGTACAAAGGGAAGTTCAGGCGCGTTACTCCGGCAGTTCAGGTTGTGATCAGAATATTATTCTGATCCCATGATCAGAATAGTGTTTATGTATATATCTAGGATATTCTGTTTCGCATAACAGAATATTATTCTGTTACTGTTGTTGAACTTATGAATTCGAATGGTTGTACCGATGATGTCATTTCGTTGAATTGATCCTGTTCTCCCGCTATCCCCCTGATGGTGTCCTGGACTAGGGGGTACTCAACACGTCATCTCCCGATCTGATAGATTGGGCCGAGGACCCCCGTGGCCGTATACTCATGGGCCAGTTCGGACAACTGCCGCATACAAGGAAGATTCCACAAGACTTGGCGATCAAGACAAGGACTTCTCCCCACCGGCGTATTCGGCTAGGACTCTTGTTAACCTAAGCCTCTGGTGCGTTATATAAACCGAGGCCAGGCTAGTCAATACAACTCCATATACAACAATCATACCATAGGCTAGCTTCTAGGGTTTAGCCTCCTTGATCTCGTGGTAGATCTACTCTTGTACTACCATATCATCAATATTAATCAAGCAGGACGTAGGGTTTTACCTCCATCAAGAGGGCCCGAACCTGGGTAAAACATCGTGTTCCCTGCCTCCTGTTACCATCCGGCCTAGACGCACAGTTCGGGACCCCCTACCCGAGATCCGCCGGTTTTGACACCGACATTGGTGCTTTCATTGAGAGTTCTGCTGTGTGATCGACAAAAGGATCGATGGCTCGCCGGCAGATCAACTGCGACTTCGGCGTCTCCGTCACCAGTTCGACTGGTCACCTTGGTTCGATCAAGAATTGCACCCCGTGTTCGGATCACCATGTTCGGATGAGGGCCTTCATCAAACATCAACTCCGATCTCTATCAAGATCACGGAGGAATCATCTATGGAGCTCGGGGGCTCAACAGTCAACATTGCCCTCAAGCGACCGTGCTGTTTTTCTGGACAACAAACTCGTATCTGCCGCCACCACCTCCTGGAGTATCGCTTTGACGATCGCTTTGGTGGAATTGTGTGGAATTGTGTCTACAACAACCCTGGAAAATTTCGTCGAGTTCCGATGGAGGAATCTTTGGCAATCCACGGTATACCGGAGCCTTGTCAAATCTGGACGGGAATTTGGATGAGTTTAGGGCGTGGTGTCCAGCTTCTAGCTCGGACGTCCTTTGGAAGATCCAACCGTTGATCGGATGCGGAATTCCTGTATCTACGACCTCTCAAAATTTCAGCTCGATCCGACCGTCCAAACTCCGGGAACCTTCCGATTAGTGCATCATTTTTCGGATCTGTTTTCTGCGTGAAAACGAGTCCGACCTGAGTTCATCTTTTTTATGAACAGGATTTCGGACATCCCTTTTGAAGGAAGTTTTGTATGGGGTATTGTGTTTTGTTGCCGAAAACATCCCACTAAATTTAAGATCTTTTGAACATGATCTTCAACATCATGCTGGTGTCAAACCAGTCCGACAATATTACTCCACGGCTGCCGACCTGCGCTAGACACGGCGTCACTTTGTTGAGCCGAGCTCAACCTCTTTGGATCATCATCTCGGCAAGCTGAACAAGAGTCCGGCATCGCGAAGGATAAATCATCACCAACATCGCCGCCCCGCGGATTACACGGAGCGGGCATACTGGCATCGCCGCACGGTCACTTCATCAAGCCGGCATCGACCACGTCACGACCTGCATTGATAGGGCCGCACTATTGCTTCTTCAAGCTGGTGTCCATCACGCCGACCTACTTCGACTCATCGGCTGACATCGAGGCTTCGACATCTCAGCTGGACCGGGGGCTTCGCCATCTCTTCATCAACCTACTCCGGACACTTCGGCGTCACTAGCCGACCAGCTCCGTCACGTTAGCTGGGCCGAGGGCTTTGCCTCGGCGAGTCAACCTTTACCAGCATTGCCATGCCATCATTTTATCGCCCATCAGGCAATGGGTGTGCGGAGCGAGTCCCAATTTTGGGAATCACCTTCCTTCGGATGGCTACAACAAATAAACCAGGTGCTATTAACCTCAATATTTTTTGCTTGTTTGGGTTCATTTTTTCCCAAGGAATTATTACTCTGGTTTGTCCATGATATGTACACAGGTCTATCAAATGGTGACCGCATTAACGACGGTCGCGTGGTGGTTCGATCAGTTTCCGTACATAGTCCGGCGAACGCCGCATCCGGAGCTCGGACCAACCTGTGAATTCAGGCTTTGCCACGCCTTTACTACATCACGCTGACGCCCTGCATCGACATTGACTTCGGCGCCAGGCCATATTTCTTCTATTCCTCACTTTGCATAAATTATTTATTATGCAACATTTTTTTAATTATCATTATTACTATTATCTCCGGTTTGCACTATTTTATGTGGCACAGGAAAATGATCCAGCCGGACTATATCCTTTGGCGTCACCTCGGCTGGACGGGGGGCTTCGTCAACACTTCATTACCCCATGCCGGGGACTTCGGCATCACTCTGCCGGCCTGCATTGACCGTGCTATGTCACCACTTCGGAGTGCCGAGCTCTTTGCTCCGCCACCTCGGGACCGGCTTGGGGGATGGCACCTTGTCCCGCATCAAGCTCGGACCGCGTCATCAATACCGAACACATTAACCAGCTAAGTTGCCTTCATGCTCAAAGTTTTCAATTTTTAACTTGTATTCGGCTCGACCAAGCATTATACTTTTTTGGAAAAAAGTTGCTTGTAAAATTTTTTCCTTGTCCAAACTTTGTTTGTGACGCACAAATTCAAATACCCCGTTTACTTGGGGGCTTCCTTCATGAAGCTTTTTCCTCTTGCATATGATTATACTTGTACGGCTTCGTTCCTTGTTCGTGTATTACGCCATAATATGCACCATATTGACTTAAGCGATTTGCAAGCTGGGTTGCCTCGCTCCTGTGTTTACCCCTACGTTTCCGATTGTTCGGCTAGGGAGTAAAGGGAGCACCTCTGCGATTGTCACGATCGGGTCAACCGAGCCGGACCTCAGACTGGGTGAAGCCGAAAGCTAGCGCTCTTATAGTTTTCAATGATGGTCGGCACACAACGGAACTCATGAGTACAAAAAATCTATTGCACAAGTCTCATAATAACAATGAGCACTGAAGAAAGGTATCGGTGGGGGTACTATTTTCTTCGAAGATGCTTCTTACACTTCACGGTAATATAGCATAAGTTCCCTGAGCGCGCTTTGTCTGTTACAGCCTTATGGCCTGATTGCCTGGTTATTGGAAACACCATCGATATTCTCGACCGATGGAGTACATAACACTTTTCGGTCCTTGACCGAAGAGGGAGAAGCTGACGGTCGGTTAAGACGCGTTTAAAGTTTGGTTGAACATAGATATGATATAAGTACTTCGGTACATGCAATCATTCTTCTACCCAAGTCACTTGAGGGATCTTAAGTTTATTTGAGCCGTTTTATAATAAGTGTTCTTCTTCTTAGTCGTTGCAAAGTTTTATTATTATTTATCACTCCTTTTTTCGACACGAGTGTGCGGTCACTAGCCGGGGAGCCTAATTTCTCTCTCAAAGCCGCTAGAGTTTAGTTTGCTAAACTGGCCTGATGAGAAGTACTCCGCCCTCGGGATAGGAGGTTGAAGCCGTAGGATGACCCGCTCGAAGTCTTGAGATAGGATGTATCATGTTAAAACACGACAGAAGCACTTCTTTTTTCTAAGACCAACTTTCGGATTGGCACTGAACACTTGATATTGTTCGGACGTCATGTTTTTACTGACGTTTCTTGGTTTTCCAAGCTTTTTGGCACTTTTAAAACTATTTGTGCTTTTCCAGCATTAGTCTCGCAGTGCAACGCCGGACACCTTTAGGGATTCGGCAAAAACATTCTCAGATATTGCTATATATGCATCAGTTTTGAATTGTGTCTTCGGTCAATAGTTGGGTTGCCCGGCTCCTGCACTTGCTTCCTACGTTCTGTTTTGTTCGGCTAGGCGTGCAAAGGGAGAACCACTGCGATTGTGCTTCCAGCTCACATGGTTAAGCACCTCAGTGGAGAAAGCCGAAAACTGACTTTCACAATAAGCGTAAACTGGTCAGCGATCCGATGACTATGTTAAATGATGGGCCGTTCATAATATTGGCCGAAGTGTTTACGGCTTGACCCCGACTGTCGCCGAACACTACCGGGGGCTATTAACTGACCTCCCAAACTAAATCCTCAATATTTTGCTCTTACATTAGAGCTGAAGTTTAATGATCATGCTTAGCATGACAACCCAAAGGAAGAAACCGATAGCGGGACCATTTTCTTTGGAGGACTTTTCTTATGTTAAACTGTAAATATAACATCTCTCTGCGTACCTTTGTTTATAAAACCGTATGATCAGATTGCCTTATTTGTCGTAAATCCTTGCCCTCATAAAGGCTTTATAAAGTAGGACAAACACTCCTCAGCTAATGACCAAGGAGGTGAAAGCCGATGGTCGGTCAACAAAGTTTTGTACAATGCGGATTCGAGCATTAATGATGTAAATTACTTGAATACATAGAGTCATTACACATAATTTGTGATTTTACTATGGATATCGATCCTTAATTCGGCCACCCGTGCCCGCATTAAGGCTCGGGGACTACTGGGCTTTGGGCTTATTATTTACAAATATTAAAGGGGCATATTGATCCCCTGATCTGGTGTTGCCACCCGACCAGTGTCTCGGGGGCTACTGCATTGCTTGTCCAATGCAGAAAATTTTATGTGCAATATAGTTTCCGAGGAGATTTTGATCCTCAGGTTGGTCGGCCGCACCCAACCTGAGTCTCGAGGACTGAGCACGCCGCTTTTAGTGTCCCGAAGTATTCTGCCGAGTTAGGACTTGATCCTCAGGCCGATTTTGCAAATCGACCTGAGTCTCAGCGGCTACTGGGATCAGCGGTCTTATGTCATCCTTCATGTGCATCTCGGGTTTTAGACCGATACCCACCTTGAGGGCTACTGGCTATATATCTCGGCAGAGAATAAATTGCACCAATCAAAAATATTGACAAAAATCGGCCCACATTCGGGGTGGTGCACCACCTCGGAAGCAGTCCGGCATAAAGCTCGGGCGCTAGCGGCTGGCTCCATAGAGGGCATTTTCGGCATTAAGCTCGGCTAAACTCTTTCAAACTTCTTTGAACCAAGGTGATTTACGACACCTCGGATATAGTCCGTCGTTGGAGCTCGGATACAGTCCGGCGTTGGAGCTCGGATATACATTCCGGCGTTGGGGCTCGGATACATATTCCGGCGTTGGGGATCGGATACAGTCCGGCGTTGGAGCTCGGATACATAGTCTGGTGTTGAAGCTCGGATACATTCCAGCGTTAGAGCTGGGAAGCGGTCCGGCGTTGGTGCTCGGCTGCTAAAGATACCTTGAATGCAGTCCGGCGTTGGAGCTCGGACGCAAGAGGATGCTGCCGCCCGGGAACAACCTCAAACCCGAGGTGTGGCATAAAAATAGCAAGGCATTGATAAAGACCGTAAACTTAAAGGGGCTCCTCGGATACCCGACGTGTAAACTCGTCGAATGCATTTCGGCGATCCTCAAGATCGAAGATAAAGAAGATTCGTTGAACCAGTTTTCAAGACCGATGACCGAAGATGAAGAACAGTTCGGAAGAATCGAGGAGCGTCCCTAACTTGAAGACCGGTTCAGGGGGCTACTGACGGTGTCCTGGACTAGGGGGTACTCAACACGTCATCTCCCGATCTGATAGATTGGGCCAAGGACCCCCGTGGCCGTATACTCATGGGCCAGTTCGGACAACTGCCACATAAAAGGAAGATTCCACAAGACTTGGCGATCAAGACAAGGACTTCTTCCCACCAGCGTATTCGGCTAGGACTCTTGTTAACCTAAGCCTCTGGTGCATTATATAAACCGAGGCCAGGCTAGTCGATACAACTCCATATACAACAATCATACCGTAGGCTAGGTTTTAGGGTTTAGCCTCCTTAATCTCGTGGTAGATCTACTCTTGTACTACCCATATCATCAATATTAATCAAGCAGGACGTAGGGTTTTACCTCCATCAAGAGGGCCCGAATCTGGATAAAACATCGTGTTTCCTGCCTCCCGTTACCATCCGGCCTAGACGCACAGTTCGGAACCCCCTACCCGAGATCCGCCGGTTTTGACACCGACACTCCCCGTTCTGCTAGCCAGTCCAGCACGTTGCCGATCCGGGATTTGAGGTGGTTGGACGCCGTGGATAGGTGCTCGGTCTGCGACACGATCGACGACATGGAGCCGTGGAGCTTGCTCGACTTTTGGATGATCTGGTCCGACCTCTCCTCGATCGCCGACAGCTTCTCGCTCGCCCTCGCCACCGACCGGGTCAGGTCATTCACCAACCGCTCCGTGCTCTGCTTGCACGCCTCCGCCCTGCAGATACAGACACACAACTCAGAGACCAGTCAAAAAATTCATCCTCCATCGGAGGAGGAAGACCAAGACGATTATGGTGGATTGCGTACTGGAGATGGTGGCAGAGGGTGTTGGCCTTGAGGAAGACCTTCTCCTCATGCTCGGGAGAGGCGCTTGTGGCAGTGCACCATGCGCGAGCGCTCGTGGTAGGGCGGCAGCGGCGGGCGGCCGGAGTCCTGTTGGTAGCGGGCGCTGAGGCGCCACGCAAGCCTGGACTGGCGCTCCTTGCCGGACATGATGTGGGCGCAGCTGGCGAAGAGGCCGCGGTACGCCTCGCCCCAGCAGGAGGCTGGGCCGGTGATCCTACGCCGTGCGCCCTCCAGCACCTCCACGCCCCTCGGCCAGCCGCCGCCTTACGTCGAGAAGTCGACCACCGTCCTGCCGCCGTCGTCGTCGGGCAGTGTCGGCGCGGCGATGGTCTAGCTCGTGGGTTTAGTCGAGGAGGAGGAGGAGAAGATGCCCCATGCACCGGCCGCGGGGCACAGCGACGGCGATAGGATCGCCAGCGCCACGGCGACAAGAAGAAGATGGCATGTGCCTCTCATCTTGAAATTGTGTTACCCAGTCTAGACTCTGGATGGAACTTTGAATGATTCCCGGAGTGTGATGTTCAGGCCTGCACTGCGAATTTGTGTGAAGATTATTATTACTGTTTCGATCGATGCAAACGAAGCAGATGCGTTGTAAACTTGCAATTAAACGGAGTTGTATTTGCATAGGACAAAGCAGGGAAGTTTTGAAGCCTGGTCATTATTATGACCCCAATCCATCCAAGCTGTGAATCATCAGTGACACAGATGCATGCCTGCACTATCAGCAGTAATAAGCAGTAATTGGTTGTGATGTTCATCTCCATCGCATGCATTATTCACAGAGCAAACGAATCAACTGCAAAAGGGGAAGGAAATGATGCACCGAAAGATGTAAATCTTCCTGGAGCAAAGCAGAGCCTGAATAATACATCATGCACCGGAAATTAAACAGATTCTTTTTAGTTAGGTTAATTAGCTGTGGAATTTCGTTTTGACCGATTTGTGATTCTGCGGATCTATTATGGTGCCCCTGATCCCTTCTCCCATGTCCAGCCTTCATAGAGTAGTTTTGAATGGTTCCAAAAATGTACTTAAACTAATGTTTATATGGTTTGTACTGAGCGTGTTTTCACAGACTAGATTTTACTCTCTTTTTTTGCTACGGCTTTTCCTCGTAACTTTTCAATGGTTTATGATTTTCATAGTGCTTGAACTTGCATGGTTTATATGATTAAACTGAATGATATTTTTTCGAAAAGAAAATGTTTTGTGTGTTCCTTTTTATAAACTCAAATTTCTTTACAACGATGTTTTGGACTTCTCGCGTTTTGTGACTTGAACTTTTACCATTTGAGTTTTCGTGGGCTTTTCTTTTGTTTGAGCTTTTTTCCAAACTTATCTGAGCCGTCATGTTTGAACATACAACTTTTGCAGTTGTGAACTTGTGGTTTTTTCCATTTATTAAGTTGCTTTTTACCTCCGAACTTTTACTGCTACAATCTTTTCTTGAAAATTTAATCTCCCTTGAGTCAGAACTGATGCAATTTTTAATTTTTAGTTTATGGTGCTAGAGAGTTTGTACTTCCCAAAAAATAATCAATCGATGTTCTTTTAGTTTTAGTTTTTAATTTTCTTTCTCATCCTTATCCTTACTGACGGTGTCATCACCATTGTGCCTTTATGGTATCGGAAAAAAAATCAATACAGTGAGACACGTAGTGCTGTTTTCCCGTCAGAAAAAAGTGTACTTATAATGATCTATGTGTGTGTCCATACTGATTTATTTTCCATAGAGTAATTTTAAAAGGTTTCAAAAAAGAGCACTTGAACTGATGTCTGTATGGGTTTGTATTGAGCGTGTTTTCACATACTAGACTTTACTCTGTTTTTTCGGTATCGTTTTCGTCATAACTTTTCAACGGTTTACGGTATCATAGTCCTCAAACTTGCATAGGTTATATCGTTGAACGAGTGATATTTTTTCTAAAAGAAAATTTTTCATGTGTAATTTTTTGCAACGATGTTTTCAACTTCTCTTGTTTTGCGACTTGAAATTTTACTATGTTTTTCAAACATGGTAAAGCCATGTTGTATGTTTTTGTAATCCAGAAAACTGAGCAAGAGTGCTTTCTAAAGGTCACCATATTTTTCAAACATGGTAAACTAGATTGCTTGATGAAAACAGTAGTTCAAACATTAAAAAGTGCAGAAACAGTATAAAATTTTAGTTCAGTTACTCTTGCTCAATCAAAATCGGGCAGGCCCTGCTCAACACCACCTACCAAGACAGAAACGCTACACCAAACATGTGTTGGACTTATGTAGAGGAAGTAGGCATATAGTGCAAAAGAAATGAGACATGTCACAAGGTTATAACCGATGAGACTAGATCAACCACAAAGTGTAGCCATGTTCTTCGCAAACCAAACCAAATCATCTCAGGTTTCGATTATCTAACATGAACAAAAGAAATCCGGACCACACATGACGTCTGCAAAAGCTTCATCAGCAGCAAATTCACAGCAGGTTCCCACGAGTGTGAGTTAACAAGGGTGGCATGGCACCAAGTTACTGCACCAGCTTAATTCCTACTCCCTCCGTTCGAAAAAGCTTGTCCCTTAAATGGATGTATCTAGCACTAAGTTAGTATTAGATACATCCACTTGATAGACAAGCTTGGGACAAGTTTTTTTGGACAGAGGGAGTACTACATACTGTACTTAGCAGTGGTGGTGCCACTAGCGGCGGAGGTGATGTTATCTATGATGCACAGATGACACTCTCAGAACCTCCTCTTCCTCTTCTTCTTGTCCTCGGACTTGTCTCCTGCATTCTTGAGCTGCAATGGAACACAGCATCGTCAGCCATCTCAATGGATCACATCATATAAAAATGAATCGAGTTTTAGCAACCGTGGGTGGAGGATGAGTAGTCAGCCAAGGTTGCTAGGGTGCTTACCCCGATGATGAGGACTCGACGAGGACAGCGATGAAATGAAATATAAAAAAGTAAAGAAGTACAAATACTGAATGGCCACACATGTATGGTATAATGAACTCTTAGGGCCTTAAAAGTGTAATTACAGTACATTTATAAAGCTCCACAAGATAACACGAGGCCTCTGCCAAATGAAATATACAAAATACTGAAAAATCACACTTTTGTACGAAGGGCATACTTCTGAACATGCTCGACGACACCCATTGAACTTGCGCAATTCACTTGTAGCAGCAAATAGTAACTTAGAAGTATTCAAATTAGAAAGCTCATAAAGTAAAGCATGGCAACTTGTCTTTTCCAGAAGAACAACCGAAGCGCATAGTTATTCATCTCCATATCAATAATACCTGGCCACCAAAAACCTGACAAAAGTTTTTTCCTGAAAAAACACAGCACAATTTGAATGCATCAGTACACACTGACTTTTTCATTTTTCAGAAGCAATCAAACTTGCTAAATAGTACTCATGTACTTACTGGAACCACACATCCTAAAATATTAATCATGTACTTACGGGTACAGATCAGATTTGCCACTCGGGAAGTTATGCTCTCCAAAACATTACTAAATTCTCATTTCTGCAGTTTTTCAGTTCGCATGTGCAACATGACAGGAAGGCATAACTGGCTGTAAATCCCACTCAAGCCAAAAAAATTGTAGGGTGCTCAGCGGTATTATTATTCAACATGACAAAATCAAACGTTCAACATTCTCCATCACCGCACTAGAACTGAACTTCAGATAGAAAATAGAGGTAACAATAGCAACAATTGGTAGCTGCATAGTAGAGGGCATGCATCAGCAGCGGCTGTGCCGGACAGTCGTAGGTGCAGCAGCTTGCAGCAAGGAGTGGTCGGCAGGCAGCTCCTTGAGCGACCTACCACAGAGCAAGAAGTTGTACTGTTGAGCTGGAGGTCCTCGACCCCGCGACTCCTCCAGCAGGCTGCACTGTTTGCTACTGAAGCATAAGCAATGGCGTTGGAGTGGGATGCGCCCATGGCGGCGACATTGAACGGACAGGGTGGTGGCAGCGAACTTCCTGTACGTGGTGGCGGTGTAGCACCATTCGGGAGAAGGCAGAGTGGTCGCGGGGGAGCATCACCGGATGTTGGAGGATAAGTTGACAATTTTGTATTCTATTCTGTTTTGAACTGAAATGCGTGGATGAATTGAACTTTTCCGACACATCGTAACTTATATGCCTGTAGAGTAATTTTTGTACTTCTTATGTAGTAATACATGGACTTTGCAGTTAAACACATGGACCATGTAGTAATTCAAACTTAATTATATGATCATCTCATGGACTTGTTCTCTTTGTGATAGAGGCAAAGGTGTCCCGTCTTTCGATGAGATAGTGGCTATCGTTTTGGAGGAAGTCAACTTTGATGATACGACTACGATCGTGCGAGGACGTCGTGCCTTAGCAATCGCTAAACCAACTTCGAGAGGTTATTGACCACACCGGAGCACGATCAACCTGACCACGAAGGTCTGTTTTCCTGCAGGCAAACGAAGAACAAGCAAGAAACTAAGATTGCAATCTGGATATTGCGAATATAAGATGAAAGCTTTATTGATCAAGGTGGGGTTCTATGACGCCTTTGTCTGGTAATTGAACACTGCAGCTATGTCGAACTTTAATCTAAACAAAACCCCAGAAAAAAGCTACTAGATGGATCTACTTATATAGGAGCAAGAGGTGGCGGCCAAGGAGGTGGGAGGACGTCCCAAGGCAGCCTAAAACTAACCCTAGGTCGTACAAGGCTCATGGGCCCAAGTGGAGGTGATGCAACACCTTTGGGCTTGTAGTTTGACTCGGATTCTGCTGCAACGTCAGATTGTTTTGTCCATAACTCAACGCTCCGGACGAATTTGAAGGTGAATCCAATTGTGTTGGAAAGAGCACGAAATCTACTTTCAAACAAAAAAAGAATCACCCAATTCGGAGTCCGTATGAAAAAGTTGTTGGCGTTTTGAGTTAGGTATGTCTGTGCAGTCCGAATTTGAATCCAGAACGTGAGAGACTTGGACTCTATCTTCTCTTGGCCCAAAAGTAACATGAGAGGACTTTTTGAATAGCATCTAAACTTCTCTTTTTCCCTTATCTTCATATGTGGATTGTACAAATGTCCCATACACCTGCAATTAGACATGGCACAAAAGTTTGTGAAGTATTTTTGTCCTGGATGACATAAATAAATTATTGCATAGTTTGCATTAGAAATCACCTCACAAATATACATGTGTGCAATATTTTTGGTCGTATCCAAGGTAGTCATGTCCTCATCACTTTGTGTGGTTGAAATGATGTAAGCATGCTGGCCGCATCGTCGGCAAGCTTTGATACGTCTCCAACGTATCTATAATTTTTTATTTCTCTATGCTATTATATTATCTGTTTTGGATGTTAATGGGATTTATTTTATACTTTTATATCATTTTTGGGACTAACCTATTAACCGGAGGCCCAGCCCAAATTGCTGTTTTTTTGCCTATTTCAGTGTTTCGCAGAAAAGGAATATCAAACGAAGTCCAAACGGAATTAAACCTTCGGGAACGTGATTTTCTCAACAAACATGATCCACGAGACTTGGAGTGGGAGTCAAGAAACAATCGAGGAGGCCACGAGGCAGGGGGCGCGCCCACCCCCTAGGCGCGTCCTCCACCCTCGTGGGCCCCTCGTTGCTCCACCGACCTACTTCTTCCTCCTATATAAGTCCACGTACCCCGTAAACATCCAGGAGCACCACGAAAACCTAATTCCACTGCCACAACCTTTTGTACCCGAGAGATCCCATCTTGGGGCCTTTTCCGGAGCTCTGTCGGAGGGGGCATTGATCACGGAGGGCCTCTACATCAACTCCATGGCCTCTCCGGTGATGTGTGAGTAGTTTACTTCAGACCTTCGAGTCCATAGTTATTATCTAGATGGCTTCTTCTCTCTCTTTGGATCTCAATACAAAGTTCTCCTCGATCTTCTTGGAGATCTATTCAATGTAATATTCTTTTGCGGTGTGTTTGTCGAGATCCGATGAATTGTGGGTTTATGATCAAGTTTATCTATGAACAATATTTGAATCTCCTCTGAATTCTTTTATGTATGATTGGTTTATCTTTGCAAGTCTCTTCGAATTATCAGTTTGGTTTGGCCTACTAGGTTGATCTTTCTTGCAATGGGAGAAGTGCTTAGCTTTGGGTTCAATCTTGCGGTGTCCTTTCCCAGTGACAGCAGGGGCAGCAAGGCACGTATTGTATTGTTGCCATCGAGGATAAAAAGATGGGGTTTATATCATATTGCATGAATTTATCCCTCTACATCATGTCATCTTACTTAAAGCATTACTCTGTTCTTATGAACTTAATACTCTAGATGCATGCTGGATAGCGGTCGATGTGTGGAGTAATAGTAGTAGACGCAGAATCGTTTCGGTGTACTTGTCGCGGACATGATGCCTATATACATGATCATACCTAGATATTCTCATAATTATGCTCAATTCTATCAATTGCTCGACAGTAATTCGTTTACCCACCGTAATACTTATGCTCTTGAGAGAAGCCACTAGTGAAACCTATGGCCCCTGGGTCTATCTTCCATCATATTAATCTTCCAACACTTAGCTATTTCTATTGTCGTTTATTTTACTTTGCATCTTTATTTCTCTTTATCATAAAAATACCAAAAATACTATCTTATCATATCTATCAGATCTCACTCTCATAAGTGACCGTGAAGGGATTGACAACCCCTTTATCGCGTTGGTTGCGAGGTTCTTATTTGTTTGTGTAGGTGCGTGGGACTCGAGCGTGATCTCCTACTGGATTGATACCTTGGTTCTCAAAAATGGAGGGAAATACTTACGCTACTTTACTGCATCACCCTTTCCTCTTCAAGGGAAAACCAAAATAGTGCTCAAGAGGTAGCAAGAAGGATTTCTGGCGCCGTTGCCGAGGAGATTCGCGCCAAGTCAAGTCAATATTTGACTCCCGACAACGAGCCATTTCTGGCACCGTTGCTGGGGAGTCTACGCACAAGTCAAGACATACCAAGTACCCATCACAAACTCTTATCCCTCGCATTACATTATTTGCCATTTGCCTCTCGTTTCCCCCCCCCCCCCACTTCACCCTTGCCGTTTTATTCGCCCTTTCTTTTCCGTTCGCCTTTTTTTCACTTGTTTCTTGTTTGCTCGTGTGTTGGATTGCTTGCTTGTCACGATGGCTCAAGATAATACTAAATTGTGTGACTTTACCAATACCAACAACAATGATTTTCTTAGCACTCCGATTGCTCCTCTTACCGATGCTGAATCTTATGAAATTAATGCTACTTTGTTGAATCTTGTCATGAAAGATCAATTCGCCTGCCTTCCTAGTGAAGATGCCGCTACCCATCTAAATAGCTTTGTTGATTTGTGTGATATGCAAAAGAAGAAATATGTGGACAATGATATTGTTAAATTGAAGCTATTTCCTTTTTCCCTTAGAGATCGTGCTAAAGCTTGGTTTTCGTCTTTGCCTAAAAATAGTATTGATTCATGGAATAAGCGCAAAGATGCTTTTATCTCTAAGTATTTTCCTCCCGCTAAATCATCTCTCTTAGACATGATATTATGAATTTTAAGCAACTTGATCATGAACATGTTGCACAAGCTTGGGAGAGGATGAAATTAATGATACATAATTGCCCTACACATGGTTTGAATCTTTGGATGATTATACAAAAATTTTATGCCGGATTGAATTTTGCTTCTAGAAATCTTTTAGATTCGGCCACGGGAGGCACTTTTATGGAAATCACTTTAGGAGAGGCTACTAAACTCCTAGACAATATTATGGTTAATTATTCTCAATGGCACATCGAAAGATCTACTAGTAAAAAGTGCATGCGATAGAAGAAATTAATGTTTTGAGTGGAAAGATGGATGAACTTATGAAATTGTTTGCTAATAAGAGTGCTCCTACTGATCCTAATGATATGCCTTTGTCTACTTTGATTGAGAATAATAATAAATCTATGGATGTGAATTTTGTTGGTAGGAACAATTTTGGTAACAACGCGTATAGAGGTAATTTTAATTCTAGGATGTTTCCTAGTAATTCCTCTAATAATTATGGTAATTCCTACAACAATTCTTATGGAAATTTTAATAAGATGCCCTCTGAATTTGATACTAGTGTTAAGTAGTTTATGAATTCGCAAAAGAATTTCAATGCTTTGCTTGAAGAAAAATTGCTTAAGATTGATGAATTGGCTAGGAACGTTGATAGAATTTCTCTTGATGTTGATTCTTTGAAACTTAGATCTATTCCACCTAAGCATGATATCAATGAGTCTCTCAAAGCCATGAGAATTTCCATTGATGAGTGCAAAGAAAGAACCGCTAGGATGCGTGCTAAGAAAGATTGCTTTGTGAAAGCGTGTTCTTCTAGTTTTCACGATAATAAGGATGAAGATCTAAAAGTGATTGATGTGTCTCCTATTAAATCTTTGTTTAGCAATATGAATCTTGATAATTATGGGACTGAAGATGAGCCACCTTTACCTAGAAGGCGTTCCAAAAATTCGGAGTTTTTAGATCTTGATGCAAAAATTGGTAAAAGTGGGATTGAAGAGATTAAAACTTTAGATAGCAATGAACCCACTATCTTGGATTTTAAGGAATTTAATTATGACAATTGCTCTTTGATAGATTGTATTTCCTTGTTGCAATCCATGCTAAATTCTCCTCATGCTTATAGTCAAAATAAAGCTTTTACTAAACATATCTTTGATGCTTTGATGCAAACTTATGAAGAAAAGCTTGAGTTGGAAGTTTCTATCCCTAGAAAACTTTATGATGAGTGGGAACCTACTATAAAAATTAAAATTAAAGATCATGAGTGTTATGCTTTGTGTGATTTGGGTGCTAGTGTTTCCACGATTCCGAAAACTTTATGTGATTTGCTAGGATTCCGTGAATTTAACGATTGTTCTTTAAACTTGCACCTTGCGAATTCCACTATTAAGAAACCTATGGGAAGAATTAATGATGTTATTATTGTTGCAAATAGGAATTATGTGCCCGTAGATTTCATTGTTCTTGATATAAATTACAATCCTTCATGTTCTATTATTCTTGGTAGACCTTTTCTTAAAACGATTGGTGTAATTATTGATATGAAGGAAGAGAATATTAAATTCCAATTTCAATTAAGGAAAGGCATGGAACACTTTCCTAGAAAGAAAATTAAATTATCTTATGAATCTATTATGAGAGCCACTTATGGATTGCCTACATGATCAATTGTAAATGTAGTGAGGTTTTACGCCCAAACTACGGATGTCGTGTTCTCCACAGGGACTAGTCGACCAGCGACTATGCTCGGCTAAATCTAGGTAACACAATATTGGGTGATGAAAGCTGAATAATAAATCTAGACTAACTGAGATTACTCGGGAAAATCGTCGACAAAAAATGGAAAAGAAGCAAAGGGAGGTTCAGATTGTCTAAATTGTCTCTTTGATGTTTCTGTTTTCCTTGAGAAAATAAAACACTAACACATGCATACATAGACTACAAAAGTAAATCTACAATAAAAGGACACATATATTATTAGAAAGTATGTAAGCAAAGGTGCAGAACCAATTCACATCACAAGCATGTATATATCACAAGTACGTATAAGGATTATAAGAACTAGAAATAAAAGATATATCATAGTACTGAACATGCAAAAGTAGTTTGGTACTGGGACATATAGATTCCACACCACATACATACATGTCACAGCTACTTGAGCAACACAGGAACTACAAATTAAACAAACACGAGCAGTACACGAGTGACAAATTTAACTAATTATCACACACAGGAAGTCTGAACTGAACAAATAACAGGCTGCTAGCACTACTCAAATCTGAATATTACATGTACTACACATCTTCTATTACAGAGAACTCAGAGAATATAGTAAGGGAGAAAAATAAAAGGTAACAACAGAGGAGGTAAGGAGGAAGAGTAGCAGTAAGGCAGGGAGAGAAGCAGAGCAAGGGAAGGAGAAAATCAACAACATGAGATTAAGGCGAAGGGAGCAGCAACAGCGTTTGGGGATTCAGAAAAGAAGAAGCAGGAGCTTGGGCACAAGAAGAGCAGCAGATTGCATGGAAGAAGAGAATCAGCAGGTTGAGGCAACAGCAGCAAGGGGATGCAAGGAGAAGAAGCAGCAGGAGCGTTGAGAGAACAACAGCAGGGGCGAGGGAAGGAGCGGCAGCGAAGGGATTCAGAGAGAGAGAGAGAAGCAGCAGCAAGTTGAAGCAGCAGGGGGCGTAGGAGAAGAAGGGAGGAGCAGCAGGGGAAGAAGAGATCACACGAGCGGTGGCGCGGTGACGAAGATGGAGATGGCGCGGTGCTGGTGGTGGTGTGAGGTGCGGCTGGTGGGAAGTGGTGCTGGTGGTGCGTGATGGAGATGGTCGTGGCTGGCAGTGATGGTGGTGCTGGTGGATGTTGGCGAAGATGGCGTTGGTGGGTGATGGTGTGATGGTGAGGGGCGCAAATGGATGGGAGGCGCACCACCACGCCGGCCTGGCCATGGCGGCGGACTGAGATGGAGAAGAAGGCAAGGGAGGGAGAGAGAAATGCCAGGCCCGAAGGGGATCGAAGGAGATGGCTAGGGATTTGACCCCTCTCGATCAGATCTGCATTCTTCTTGTTTAGCCCTCCTTGTTTTCTTCTTTCTTCCCAAGTTGGTCCCGTTCTTCATCAGCTAGCCCCCTGGAGGTTAATTCTTCTTCACACTCGAGTCCCTCCGCAAAATGCAGCAACCGCAACCTCTTAGACACTCCAATATAGAAGGATTTGGGCCTTTTCGCCCTTTTCTGCAAAAGATGGAGTAGTGTTGTAAATGTGACATAATATGAGTATTTGAATATCTTTCGAGTAAATAATGTGAGATATGATTACAATTTGATGCAAAAAGGCTAAAAAGATTATACGAGGAAATGCTCTATCAAGTTCCCCCACACTTAAATCTTTGCTTGTCCTCAAGCAAAGGCATATGACAAGAGCAAGAGTATGAATAGTGAGTTGACTAGAGATTGCCAAGTGAAGTAGATCTCTAAACAGCGCATGCTTTGGACTTAGCTAGTGAAAATTAATGGTTAGGAGTGCTTCAAAGCGGTAGGATACTAGTATACTTGACCATTTTAAACTTTTACAATGATAAAAGAGGATCAACAAGTTTAAGTGATGACTGTGCCAAATGGTTCCTAAAGAGAGCATGATCCCGAGAATAAAAAGAACTGGAATTAAATCTTGTGATCAAATCACTTATTTACAGAGATAAAGCAATGATTATATTATTATTAGTCTCACCATAGGAACATACCACCGATCCCGAGAACATGGTATACACCCGGCTCGACCAATTATTAGTTTTTTTGTTTGTCTCCCCAAAGGAACATACCACCGATCCAGAGAACATGGTATACACCTAGTTCGACAATTACATTTTTTAAATATAATTAACTCCTATCCGATCCAACCAGATTTCACAAGCCATCGATCCAGGGAACATGACATGCTACTGTTAGGTAAGATCAGATAATTATTCATTATAATATTTTTTTAATGAACAACACATAAGCACAAAAAAAGGAATCCTCACTTCTCCATGTCTGGTTCACATGCTACCGATCCAGGGAACATAGCATGCTAATCCATAGTGGTTAGGTGATTGCTCTCAATGGGAACACACTTCACACAAATTCAGCATCTAAACATGGTGATCTAGGTGTATCAAGGTAAAAATAGAAAATGATAAAGTTTACTAGTGCACTAGGGATTTGAGCACTCAAAACTAATAGTTCTCACTAATTTCAGCAAAGCACGCATGGTGTAGATCACTAGTTTACAAGGCATTCAACAATCAGTACTCATGTTCACATCAAGCACAATATGTCAAATAAAATTCAGTGGGGTATCATTTAAGAAATGGCTTAAGCAACTCAAATATCAAATGATTTCAGCATTATCAATGGATGATATATTCAGATTGGGGTCATGAAACAGCTCACCGGGCTTTGATCATGTAGCACTCACTTGATCACTCTCTAAGCTGCAGCTCTTCTCCTTTGCTTCCTCGTGCATGCTCCAGCTTCACTCTTCTTCATGTGTGCCCCTTGCTTCTCCTCATCACCATGCCTTGAATCCACCGGGGTCCCAAGGGATGTCACCTCGAACCTGGTCAGCATGTAGTAAACGGTGCAGTAGAAAAAACCTGAAAGAACACTCCACAAAAGAGACAATGCAAGCGGTAGGGATGATACCCTCCAAGTCATCAATCGAGTATCCAATTACATAAGCATAGCTATAAAGCACATGTTTAGGATAGTAGAAATCAGTAAGCTCAATGCTAGTATTAGAATCACACGTTTCATTAAGCATGGGTATAGCATCAGGAACATAAGTATCATGAACAAAGATATGAGCAGTGCCACTAACAAGGTGTGTATGATCATGTCCAAGCAAATAGTTTTCAAATCTACCTTATGTGATGGCATCATGCAATGCATGGTAGCAGCAAACAAATCATATGGAGACATGTCATTAAGAGGATTAGATAAACCTGACTCATCACGCTCTTGTATGACAATAGGCAATTGAATTTCTGGTTCTTCAAGTTCATCTACAGCAGCTTCTTTTACTTCTTCAAGAGTAGTAGATCTTTTGTCTTCATCTTGATCACTTGGGAATTGCAGCTCTGGATCATCTTGTTCCTTGTCTTCAAGTATTTCTTCTTGGATCTGAAGTGTCTCTTCCTCTGGACTCTCGCTATCTTGCTCAGCTGAATGTGACGGTGTTGAAACCTTACACACCTCAAGGGATATCCCAGCAACACTCAGCTCAAGCTGTGATGAAATAGTGCTGCTAGCGTTGATGTTCTTCTCTATCTTCCTTACTTCTTCCACTAGCTCTTTTCCACTCTTGATCTTCTTCATTTCCTCTAGTATCACCGGCCTAATTGGATCATCTTCGGCACTCCAAGTGAACTCGAGACTAAGCAATATGAGCTTGTCTATATCATCAAAGTCATCTTGTGTGGGTACTTGTGTTGAAGGTGTTGGTTGACCAAATGGAGGACCATTTAACTCCATTGGCAACATCTCCTGGTGTTGAGGTATATGAGTAGGAGCTGAATAAATCTGTTGTGGAGCATAGTTGTTGCTCTCCTCATTGTACCTAATTCCCTGCATATGATTACTAGAAGCAAACGGTGAGATCCCAGGGTTGTTGCTCCTATATGACATATTCGGGTTTTCAGGCTACCCATGTGAGTAATTGTTTTGGTATGAGCTATGCTCTTGAGCGAAGCTCATGCCAAAACAATCTGGAGGGTGAGAGTAGCCAAGCTGACATTCAGCAGGTGAATAGCCCTGAAATCCACAAATATGGCATGTAGGAGCAACATAAGAATGGCATCTAGAATAAGGATCATAAGAGCTAGGCCTATCCTCAAAAACTACTTCTCGCTGCCGAGCTAAATCATCTAATCGATGGGAAATCTTACTTATCAGGTCTTGAATACTTTCCGTGCTGTTTGTAGTGTTGCTCACATAAGCATGATGATCTGAATAGTAAGCCATATCTGAGAAGATGATTCAACCTACAAAATGCACAAGAAAAGAAAGAGAAGATAACTAGAACAGTGGTTAGGGGTAAGAGATATATCACAAATATATGGCACTAGATAGAAACAGAAGCAAAACCTAGTCTATAGCCTAACACGGTCGCACGACGCTAGTCCACGGCAACGGCGCCAAAATGATCAATTGTAAGTGTAGTGGGGTTTTACGCCCAAACTACGGATGTCGTGTTCTCCACAGGGACTAGTCGACCAGCGACTATGCTCAGCTAAATCTAGGTAACACAATATTGGGTGATGAAAGTTGAATAATAAATCTAGACTAACTGAGATCACTCGGGAAAATCGTCGACAAAAAATGGAAAAGAAGCAAAGGGAGGTTCAGATTTTCTAAATTGTCTCTTTGATGTTTTTGTTTTCCTTGAGAAAATAAAACACAAACACATGCATACATAGACTACAAAAGGAAATCTACAATAAAAGGACACATATATTATTAGAAAGTATGTAAGCAAAGGGGCAGAACTGATTCACATCACAAGCATGTATATATCAAAAGTACGTATAAGGATTATAAGAACTAGAAATAAAAGATATATCATAGTATTGAACATGCAGAAGTAGTTTGGTACTGGGACATATAGAATCCACACCACATACATATATGTCACAGCTACTTGAGCAACACAGGAACTACAAATTAAACAAACACGAGCAGTACATGAGTGACAAATTTAACTAATTATCACACACAGGAAGTCTGAACTGAACAAATAACAGGCTGCTAGCACTACTCAAATCTGAATATTACATGTACTACACATCTTCTATTACAGAAAATTCAGAGAATGTAGTAAGGGAGAAAAATAAAAGGTAACAGCAGAGGAGGTAAGGAGGAAGAGTAGCAGTAAGGCAGGGAGAGAAGCAGAGCAAGGGAAGGAGAAAATCAACAACAGGAGATTAAGGCGAAGGGAGCAGCAACAGCGTTTGGGGATTCAGAAAAGAAGAAGCAGGAGCTTGGGCGCAAGAAGAGCAGCAGATTGAGTGGAAGAAGAGAAGCAGCAGGTTGAGGCAACAGCAGCAAGGGGATGCAAGGAGAAGAAGCAGCAGGAGCGTTGAGAGAACAACAACAGGGGCGAGGGAAGGAGCGGCAGCGAAGGGATGCACACACAGAGAGAGAGAGAGAGAAGCAGCAGCAAGTTGAAGCAGCAGGGGGCGTAGGAGAAGAAGGGAGGAGCAGCAGGGGAAGAAGAGATCGCGCGAGCGGTGGCTCGGCGGCGAAGATGGAGATGGCGCGGTGCTGGTGGTGGTGTGAGGTGCGGCTGGTGGGAAATGGTGCTGGTGGTGCGTGATGGAGATGGTCGTGGCTGGCGGCAATGGTGGTGCTGGTGGATGTTGGCGAAGATGGCGTTGGTGGGTGATGGTGTGATGGTGAGGGGCGCAGATGGATGGGAGGCGCACCACCACGCCGGCCTGGCCGTGGCGGCGGCCTGAGATGGAGAAGAAGGCAAGGGATGGAGAGAGAAATGCCAGGCCCGAAGGGGATCGAAGGAGATGGCTAGGGATTTGACCCCTCTCGATCAGATCTGCATTCTTCTTGTTTAGCCCTCCCTGTTTTCTTCTTTCTTCCCAAGTTGGTCCCCTTCTTCATCAGCTAGCCCCCTGGAGGTTAATTCTTCTTCACACTCGAGTCCCTCCGCAAAATGCAGCAACCGCAACCTCTTAGACACTCCAATATAGAAGGATCTGGGCCTTTTCGCCCTTTTCTGCAAAAGATGGAGTAGTGTTGTAAATGTGACATAATATGAGTATTTGAATATCTTTTGAGTAAATAATGTGAGAATATGATTACAATTTGGTGCAAAAAGGCTAAAAAGATTATATGAGGAAATGCTCTATCACTATCAAAGATGGCAATACCTAGATCTATCTTCGCTTTTATGCCTAGCTAGGGGCGTTAAACGATAGTGCTTGTTGGGAGGCAACCCAAATTTATTTGTATTCCTTGCTTTTTGCTCCTGTTTAGTAATAAATAATTTATCTAGCCTCTGTTTTGGTTGTGTTTTTTGTGTTTAATTAGTGTTTGTGCCAAGTAGAACCGTTGGGAAGACTTGGGGAAAGTCTTTTTGATCTTGCTGTAAAAAACAGAAACTTTAGAGCTCACGAGAATTGCTGCCATTTTTATTTGAAGAGTGATATTTAGTTAATTAGTTTTTCAGATGATTAATAGATAAATTCCTCACGTTCAGCAATTTATTTTAGAATTTTTGGGGTTCCAGAAGTTTACGTTAGCTACAGATTACTACAGACTGTTCTGTTTTTGTCAGATTCTGTTTTTCTTGTGTTGTTTGCTTATTTTGATGAATCTATGGCTAGTAAAATAGTTTATAAACCATAGAGAAGTTGGAATACAGTAGGTTTAACACCAATATAAATAAATAATGAGTTCATTACAGTACCTTGAAGTGGTGTTTTGTTTTCTTTCGCTAACGGAGCTCACGAGATTTTCTATTTTGAGTTTTGTGTTATGAAGTTTTCAAGTTTTGGGTGAAGTCTTGATGGATTATGGAGTAAGGAGTGGAAAGAGCCTAAGCTTGGGGATGCCCATGGAACCCCAAGGTAAAATTCAAGGACACCAAAAAGGCTAAGCTTGGGGATGCCCCGGAAGGCATCCTCTCTTTCGTCTTCGTCCATCGGTAACTTTATTTGGAGCTATATTTTTATTCACCACATGATATGTGTTTTGCTTGGAGCGTCTTGTATGATCCGAGTCTTTGCTTTTTATTTTACCACAATCATCCTTGTTGTACACACCTTTTGAGAGAGACACACATGATTCGAAATTTATTAGAATACTCTATGTGCTTCACTTATATCTTTTGAGCTATATAATTTTTGCTCTAGTGCTTCACTTATATCTTTTAGAGCACGACGGTGGTTTTATTTTATAGAAATAATTGATCTCTCATGCTTCACTTATATTATTTTGATAGTCCTTTAGAACAACATGGAAATTTTCTTTTAGGAATAATATAAAAACTTTCATAGAAGTGCATTGAATACTATGAGAAGTTTGATACTTGATAATTGTTTTGAGCTATGGTGATGGTGATATTATAGTCATGCTAGTTGAGTAGTTGTGAATTTGAGAAATACTTGTGTTGAAGTTTGTGATTCCCATAGCATGCACGTATGGTGAACCGTTATGTGATGAAGTCGGAGCATGATTTATTTATTGATTGTCTTCCTTATGAGTGGCGGTCGGGGACGAGCGATGATCTTTTCCTACGAATCTATCCCCCTAGGAGCATGCGCGTAATACTTTGTTTCGATAACTAATAGATTTTTGCAATAAGTATGTGAGTTCTTTATGACTAATGTTGAGTCCATGGATTATACGCACTCTCATCCTTCCATCATTGCTAGCCTCTCTAGTATCACGCAACTTTCGCCGGTACCATAAACCCATCATATACCTTCCTCAAAACAGCCACCATACCTACCTATTATCGCATTTCCATAGCCATTCCGAGATATATTGCCATGCAACTTTCCACCGTTCCGTTACTATGACATGCTTCATCATTGTCATATTGCTTGCATGATCATGTAGTTGACATTGTATTTGTGGCAAAGCCACCATTCATAATTCTTCATACATGTTACTCATGCATCATTGCACATCCCGGTACACCGCCGGAGGCATTCACATAGAGTCATATTTTGTTCCAAGTATCGAGTTGTAATTCTTGAGTTGTAAGTAAATAAAGTGTGATGATCATCATTATTAGAGCATTGTACCAAGTGGGGAAAGGATGATGGATATTATGATTCCCCCACAAGTCGGGATGAGACTCCGGACGAAAAAAAGAGGCCATAAAAATAACAGAAAAAGGCCCAAAAATGAATGAGAGAAAAAGAGAGAACGGACAATGCTACTATCCTTTTTCCACACTCGTTTTTCAAAGTAGCACCATGATCTTCATGATAGAGAGTCTCCTATGATATCACTTCCATATACTAGTGGGAATTTTTCATTATAGAACTTGGATTGTATATTCCAATGATGGGCTTCCTCAAAATGCCCTAGGTCTTCATGAGCAAGCGAGTTCTATGCACACCCACTTAGTTTCTTTTGTTGAGCTTTCATATACTTATAACTCTAGTGCATCCGTTGCATGGCAATCCCTACTCACTCACATCGATATCTATTGATGGGCATCTCCATAGCCCGTTGATACGCCTAGTTGATGTGAGACTATCTTCTCCTTTTTTGTCGTCTCCACAACCACCATTCTATTCCACATATAGTGCTATGTCCATGGCTCACGCTCATGTATTGCGTGAAGATTGAAAAAGTTTGAGAACATCAAAAGTATGAAGCAATTGCTTGGCTTGTCATCGGGGTTGTGCATAATTTAAATATTTTGTGTGGTGAAGATAGAGCATAGCCAGACTATATGATTTTGTAGGGATGACTTTCTTTGGCCATGTTATTTTGAGAAGACATGATTGCTTAGTTAGTATGCCTGAAGTATTATTATTTTTATGTCAATATTAAACTCTTATCTTGAATCCTTCGGATCTGAACATTCATGCCACAATAAAGAAAAATTACATTGAGAAATATGTTAGAAAGCATTCCACATCAAAAAATCTTCTTTCATCATTTACCTACTCGAGGACGAGCAGGAATTAAGCTTGGGGATGCTTGATACGTCTCCAACGTAACTATAATTTTTTATTGCCCCATGCTATTATATTATCTGTTTTGGATGTTAATGGGCTTTATTTTACACTTTTATATCATTTTTGGGACTAACCTATTAAACGGAGGCCCAGCCCAAATTGCTGTTTTTTGCCTATTTCAGTGTTCCGCAAAAAAGGAATATCAAACGAAGTCCAAACGGAATGAAACCTTCGGGAACGTGATTTTCTCAACAAACATGATCCATGAGACTTGGAGTGGGAGTCAAGAAACAATCGAGGAGGCCACGAGGCAGGGGGCACGCCCACCCCCCGGGGCGCGCCCTCCACCCTTGTGGGCCCCTCGTTGCTCCACCGACCTACTTCTTCCTCCTATATAAGTCCATGTACCCAACAAACATCCAGGAGCACCACGAAAACCTAATTCCACCGTCGCAACCTTCTGTACCCGAGAGATTCCATCTTGGGGCCTTTTTCGGAGCTCCGCCGAAGGGGGCATTGATCACGGAGGGCCTCTACATCAACTCCATGGCCTCTCCGGTGATGTGTGAGTAGTTTACTTCAGACCTTCGGGTCCATAGTTATTAGCTAGATGGCTTCTTCTCTCTCTTTGGATCTCAATACAAAGTTATCCTCGATCTTCTTGGAGATCTATTCGATGTAATCTTCTTTTGCGGTGTGTTTGTCGAGATCCGATGAATTGTGGGTTTATGATCAAATTTATCTATGAACAATATTTGAATCTCCTCTAAATTCTTTTATGTATGATTGGTTTATCTTTGCAAGTCTCTTAGAATTATTAGTTTGGTTTGGCCTACTAGGTTGATCTTTCTTGCAATGGGAGAAGTGCTTAGCTTTGGGTTCAATCTTGCGGTGTCGTTTCCCAGTGACAGCAGGGGCAGCAAGGCACATATTGTATTGTTGCCATCGAGGATAAAAAGATGGGGTTTATATCATATTGCATGAGTTTATCCCTCTACATCATGTCATCTTACTTAAAGCATTACTCTGTTCTTATGAACTTAATACTCTAGATGCATGATGGATAGCGGTCGATGTGTGGAGTAATAGTAGTAGATGCAGAATCGTTTCGGTCTACTTGTCACGGACGTGATGCCTATATACATGATCATACCTAGATATTCTCATAACTATGCTCAATTCTATCAATTGCTCGACAGTAATTCGTTTACCCACCGTAATACTTATGCTCTTGAGAGAAGCCACTAGTGAAACCTATGGCCCCTGGGTCTATCTTCCATCATATTAATCTTCCAACACTTAGCTATTTCTATTGCCGTTTATTTTACTTTGCATCTTTATTTCTCTTTATCATAAAAATACCAAAAATATTATCTTATCATATCTATCAGATCTCACTCTCGTAAGTGACCGTGAAGGGATTGACAACCCCTTTATCACGTTGGTTGCAAGGTTCTTATTTGTTTGTGTAGGTGCGTGGGACTCGAGCATGATCTCCTACTGGATTGATACCTTGGTTCTCAAAAACTGAGGGAAATACTTACGCTACTTTACTGCATCACCCTTTCCTCTTCAAGGGAAAACCAACGCAGTGCTCAAGAGGTAGCAAGCTTGCATATAAGTGAGACTTGCAGAATTCAAACTAATAAAAAGATGCTGAATCGATCAGTGATGATGCATCACCTTGGACTGTTGTGTGTGCTCGAGTTGGACGGTTGTGCAGCGCTTTGTGAAGATGGTGGCCGCGATTCTACTTGGACTGATGTCCGCGCTCCACTTGGACAGTTGCAAGTAACCATGGTGGACGAGCTCGTGGCCGAAGGTGGCCAAGGCAACCACCGGGAACTGTAGGTGGCCGTGTTTGTTCTGGACAGCGAACTCACACGAGGTGGAAGTGATGACGGAAGTAGGGATCATGGGTGGCCTTCATCTCGCCACCAGACATGGGGTGCTCGCGCTCGTGGATGCCGAGGACGTGATCGACAGCAAAATAGGACACTACTGAAATTAGATAGCATCAACAGCAAAAAAGGACACTACTAAAAAAATCCTCCAGAAAATGGTTGTTCTCCTAGATGGAAATCTGGGTGTACATGTTTTCAAAAATATAGAGATGGATTGAACTGATTTTCTAGGTACAGTGGAACTGAAGGAAAAGATTTTTAGCAATGGGAGGTGGATTGAACTGAAGGCTTCGGTGAGGGTGTTTGAGGACGGGTGGCTGCGGTGGGGGCACAGGCCACCATGGACGATGCCACACCGCGAAGACGGAGACCGTGTGGTGGTTGGACAATGCGGTGGCATTCTTTAATTTGAACTAATCATTTCTTTTATTTCAAACTAATCATTTTTTTATTTTGAACTGATTATTGTTTTTAATTCATACTGGTTAATGTTTTTAATTCAAACCATTTTTTCCTTCAAAACAGTATGTGTGCATGTGTTGGAAAACTGAGGTGCCAGTCAGTCAGTCATGTTCATGAACTGAGGGATGCTCGCGCATGTCCTGTGCGCCAGGTATACTCATTTTACAAAATGAACCTTTTGACTGAACTTAGTTGTACATAGAGTGCATGCGGTTTTATAAAATCATGAGAATGAATAAATTTACACACCAAACTGACAATAGAACACACAACAAACTAATACTGAGTTTAGTATAGAAATTCTCTTTTCATGCACTAACTATATTTTCTTATCTGTGTACTAGAGAACAAAGAACAAAAATACACACTGAACTAACGATAGAATACACATTGAAGAAAAAGGAATTTCTTCTCTTTGAACTGATGATAGAATACATACCGAACTAATATTTGAGTTTAGTACAGAAAAGAGAACAATTTCTATTTTGTGTTTTGCCTTTTTCATTAATTGACAATATTTTTACAAATAAACATGTACTGGCAACACTTGTTCAGCTTAGTGCACAATATCAAGTATTCTTTTGTCAGGTTATTTCATGGAAGGCAGTACAAGAAATCAGTGGCAATAATCAGACTTCAGAAGCAATCATTGTAGTAAGTGCACAAGTTGAACTGACCTTGTCCATGGCACGAATTGGGTTGGAGGGGGACCCGGGGCCGGGGCTGGCACATGTAGGTGATGGCGTGGAGGCAGGTGGATCCGAGGCCGGTGCGACGCAACCTCGTTGGATCCAGGCAGCGCAGCGGCCGGAGAAGCCTGTACGACACCGAAGGCTATGGAAGATGGTGTGTGGTGGCCCGGGGTGAGACGCCGGGCAGCGTCGATGCAGGGGAGGTGGCAGAGAGGAGGGACGCCTGCGCCGTGCAGATCAAGGCGGCGATGCTTCGGCAGGAGGTCGAGGAGCGGCTCGTCACCGGAAGCTAGAGGGGGCGGCACGTCGGCGGGAGGTGGGGGGGCAGCACGTCAGTGGGAGGTCGGGGGTGGCGCGTCGGCTGGAGGTGGAGGGCGGCGCGTCGGCGGGAGGTGGGGAGGTGGCTCGTCGGCGGAGGTGGGGTGCGGCCGGTTAGTGTGGGGGTGGGGCATGGGGCACGCTGGGTGATGGAGAGGAGTGGGACGAACGGGCTACATGGGTTGGGCTGGGGCGTTTTGTGTTTTTATAGTTTACCGATTCAGAAACTACAGATCGGGCCTTATAGGGCTGAGGAGTAACAAAATAATATTCTGTTACTAGTAACAGAATAGCTCTGTCACATATATATATATATAATATTATATATATACATACATAAACACTATTCTGATCACGGGATCAGAATATTATTCTGATCACAACATGAACTTCCTGAGTTACACGCTTGAACTTTCCTTTGTAGGAACCCGACCTTCGGGCTATCTTCGCAATCATGACTCCCGCGCGAATTATTCTGGTTAGTCGTGTTCTATATGATGTAAGTGTGATCTAGAAACGGTTATTAACAATTAAATGCCCGTTTTAAATAAAAATCTTGCTCGTTGGCGGATTTTGCTCTCGGGTCGTGATGAAATTGCGTTTTTTTTCAATTTTACTGCCTGAGTTGTTCGACCTGAACTTCCCCTTGTGCTAGGTTGAACTTCCGCCAACATTGCCCAAACGGGGCTTGCGATATACCGTTGGAAAGCTATGGACACCAATATCATGACCCAAGTTAAATTTTTGGCAAAATGTAAGCGGTTTAAGAGCAGTTTTGAAAACCGTTTTTTCTTCATACAAAAAACGTGAATCGTATTTTTTATCGCATTTCTAAACCTTTTATCGAAACGAGGCAAATAATATGGCGTTGGAAAGCTGCTGCAAAACCGCTCCTTCCACATGTTGAAAGTTTTCTCCAATTCCCTATGGTTAAAGAGTAATTTGAAAAATCATAAAATTTCGCAAACCGAACAGCCGAGTTCGTATTTTTGATGTCATTTTTAAACGGATAATCCAATTGAGGCAAACGATACGACGTTGGAAAGCTTGTGAAAATGCGCTACTTTTTCATGTTGAATGTTTTTCAAATTTTGAACGGTTTAAGAGTAATTTAGAAAACAGTACAAGTTCCATCGAGTTAGTATTTTTGATCTATTTTTTAACCATACGTCCGAATGCAGCAAATGATATGGCGTTGGAAAGCTTGAGGAAATGCGAAACTTTTTGGCATATATTGTTTCTCCCAATTCATTACGGTTTTATGTCAATTGTGAAAATGGCTAAAAACGTATTTTCGCCATAATTTTTACAAACTTTATCGGAACGAGATAAATAATATACCGTTGAAAAGCTATGGAAAATGCGAAATTTTTCGTGTTGATGGTTTTCTCTGGTTCCTAGACGTTTTCAAGTAATTTTGAAAACGATGAGATCATGCGTTCTGCCTCTATCGTAAAACATATTCTTCGAAAATGCACCGTGTGAAGAACTTGAACTTCTCAGCATGTCTACTTGAACTTCACTCTGTTTTTCACGTGCTATTTTTGCTCGTAGCTCTCCATCCACTCACCGCAATTGAGCAAGTGATATACCGCTGGAAAGCTGCCGTAAACACGCAACTTTCCCGTGTTGATCATTTTTTCATACTCGCGACGGTTTTAAAAGTTTTTCATCTGAAATTCATTTAGTGCAGTAGTTGAACTTCCTGCTGTTTTCATGTTGAACTTCTGTGACGTATTTCCGTTTGCAATTTTTTTCTCATCCATTCGTCGGTGTTACACAAATAATATTGTTTTTGTACAAACCTCTCTCACAATAATTTTTTAAATTTCTCCGATCGAGGACTGGAACTTATAACAACAAAACTTTTAGTCTTTCCTTTTTTATTCTTTTTAATACAAAATGCACACCGTGTACTACGTGAACTTCTGGCAATTATCAATCTGAACTTCTCTCTGTTATATGAAAATATCTGAGTTTTTTTTTATGAATATTAATTTGAATTTCTTAACCCTTTTTATGAAATTTTGAAGCGCTCTATTATTAATAGTTGAACTTCTTGTTATTGAATTTTTGAACTTGTTGTTTCCATTCTTTAATAACAAGGAAAATCTGAGTTTTATATAATCATCGAACTTCTTCATCTTTTTAATATGGACTTTCTAGTTTTATTTCCTAATCTTTTTTATGAAATATTGAGGCGCTTTATAATTAAAAGTCGAACTTCTTGTTATTTAATTTTTGAACTTCTTGTTTCCATTCTTTAATAACGAGGAAATCTAAGTTTTCTATAATCATCGAACTTCTCCAACTTTTTAATATGGACTTCCTGGTTTATTTCTTAATATTTTTATGCAATTTTGAAGTGCTTTATTATTAAAAGTTGAAATTCTTTGTTATTTAATTTTTTAACTTCTTGTTTCCATTCTTTAGTGACGAGGAAAACCTTGCCTTTTAATTCATTTCTCTCATATTAAACACACACCATGTAGTACATGAACTTCTTCCATTTTTATAATTTGAATTTTTTAGTTTCTTTTTGAAATCAAATTGCTCCGAAATAACAAACTGAACTTCTTTCTGGATTGAGAGAATTATTTTAAGACATGAAAAAACAATTTCTTTTTTGTTTTGTTTTCGAACATGGAAATAAAAGTGAACCTCTCTCGCAAATTTTTTGAACTTCTGCGGGAAGAGCACTTGAACTACTTTCAACAAACTTTTTAAGCTTTTATTTTTCTATACTTTTATTCTCACCTGAAATGCATTCCTTGCGGTACTTGAACTTCTCATTGTTTTCACTATGAACTTCTGTCGCATTTTTGTGTATACGTCGAATTACGCGCAACTGAAGGTCGGACGTCATTTCTTGTCATTTTAAAACATTGTAACATCCCAATGTTCAATTTGGATGTTATACATAGGTCATCATGTGCATATCATATTTTATTTGCATTTTGGTTGAAATCCTAAAAATCTTAAGCAACTCAAGGACCCAAGGAGAGAGTTGGAGGTTTCACAAATTTTCATATTTGAATTTTTCTCAAATTTTAAAAGAGGATCAATTTGATTTTAATATTTTTCTCTCCAATTATTTTCCAATGATAAAATAAATGAGATAAAATAAAATGACTTCTTCAAAAGAGAGGAATATTGGAGGAGAAATTTTAAAATCAAATTAATATTTTATTTGCATTTTATTTGCTATTTTATTTGAATTAGAAAAATATGCATTTTTTAAAATTGCATTTTAGGCCAAAAAATGTTTACTTTGTTCTAAATATTAGATTTAGAGGGTGAAAATTATTTCTGGTATTTTTATTTTTTTCTGTCTTATTAGGATTTTTCTTTTAGGAAAAAATTTATTAAAAAAACTTTACGTCGCCCGACTGGGCCAAAGGCTCAGCTGAGCCGGTCCGTTGCCCGTGTCGCCTTCCTCCCGGGCGGAGGAGTCCCGTCGCCGCCGCTAGGGGAGTCCAAGCCGGACTCCCGTTCCGCCGCCCCGTCGCCCAAGCAACCCCTCGGCCCCCTTTAACCGGACCCGACCGCCCCCTCCTCCTTAAACCGCGCCACCGGCCAAGTCGCCGCCGCCGGCTGCCCCGCAGCCGCTGCCGTCTCGACACGCCGCCGCCCGTCGCCGCGCCGCCACCCCGCAGCCCCGCGCCGCCCGGCCTCGCCGTTCGCCAGAGCCGCCGCCCCGCCGTCTCGCCGGAGCCGCCGCGCCGTTCACCATTGACCACCGCCGGCGAAGTCCGCTTAACCGGTAAAAACCGACAATTTTCTTTTTCGGTTCATTATTTGACGAACATTCACCCGTTAATCTCTGTTAACGAACGTATTCGTTCGTCAGGTTTTCGTAGTGAACGTTCGTTCGTTAGGTATTTCTTTTTATTTTGTTTTTCAGCCAAGGACCTATCCGCGATTTCTTTTATCACAGATTAGTCCCTAATCTTTAAACCCTCGTTACTTTTTGCTCGTTTGTCCAAATCCAATGAAACCAACGCCAAAATCTTCGTCTTGTTCCCCTCTTTCCAGATAATGAACTTGAACATGGTTTTGACAAATTAAAATTTGGTTTCAAGCAGGTTTGAATTTGAATTTCTTTTGACCGCAGTTTGAGTTCGTAGCTCCGATTCAATTGATTCTTTTTGCAAATCAAAGCTCTTTAGTTGAACTTTCAATTTGGATCTTTTCTCTTGAGTTTACCTTTGAATATTATGCTTGAGTTCTTATGTATGCTATTGTTTGTTTACGATGGAGTTTCCAGAGTGCGAAGCATGCTACTACGAATCACTAGGGTTTTCAGATCGTCACCAGGGCAAGTAACACTTTGATCATACCCCTTTATTACCCAGTTCTGTGCATTAGTTTCAACCCTCAAACATTGCATGAGTAGGCTTGATAACATATGGGTATTGGGAAGTAGTTGATGAGGTAGAACCTATTGCCTTTAATTTCAAACCCTGGGAGTTACTTCTACGTTATGCTTATACTGCTATGCTATGCTCGTAGACGTGGTTTGGTTTGAGTGATCCATGACAGATGTGAGAGTTTTAATTAATGGTTAACTTAAGGTGGCTACTTTAATACACATCTGGGTGGATTGGTTGAGGCACCCTGGAGCACCAAGTGGTTGTCTGGGCACCTGGAGCAATCCAGCGTTGTCCTAGGATATCCCGGAGTACCCGTGTGATCATCCTATGGAATGCCACCCAAGCTCAAAGGGATCATAAGATTATTCATGGTAGAAACTTCCGTGTGCAGCCACAAGCCATTATGGGCTTTGGCATAGTTGAGTAAGTTGTGGGAAACCTTTCCATGATGGGCTAGCAGATGTAGGGGATTGTAGGTGTACCGGCCTATCTATCGGTTAAGGGGACTGTCGGATTTCGGGTTCCGGCAGACCCTTGAGGTTCGAACACTGGGGTGCGCGCGGAGATTTCGCCTTCTACCTACCTGCACCCCTCCGCCTCGCTAAGATCTAAGCTATGGAAAGAACAGCACAAGAGACACAGGGTTTATACTGGTTCGGGCCACCTTGTGGTGTAATACCCTACTCCAGTGTGTGGTGTGGTGGATTGCCTCTTGGGCTGACGATGATGAGCAATACAAGGAAGAACAGCCTCACGAGGGTCTATTCTTGGCTGAGGGGATGAACTGCTAGGAGGAGTTCGGTCACCCTTCTCTCTCTCTCTTCTCGATTCTCTCTCTGATTTCGATCCCTTTCTGATTCCGTTTTTGATCCCTTTTTCCTTGGGGGCGGCTAGTCCTATTTATAGGCAACGGCCCTGGGCCTCTTCCCAAATATTGAGCGGGAAGGGCGCCAACAATTGGCCATTTTGAAGGGGAACATCTGGTACACTTATCCTGACTAAAGTTGGTCCTCGCCTGCCAAAGGCTCTGGTGGTGACACTGGCTTGGGCTCCACAATGACCTCCTCCCAGCCGTTGGACTGGTCTTGGTCTCGTTGCACCGAAACTGGTGCCTTTGCTTGATGCTCTCGCCTGCGCTTGCTCCCTTTGCACCAAAGAGGAAAGGAGGACACTGCGCGGGCTGGCACCCGCCTGGCACCCTTGGTCGTCATGGCTTGCGTCACGGGCACCTCGTGAGGTACCCCGCCTTGATCTCTCCGCCTCCTCGCGAGCCAGCCTGATGAGGCCGTGCCTGAGGAAGCTCCGTGTCGTCCGCCCCGCAAGGCTTGGCCCCTCGCGAGGGTCTTGGGTCTGTGTTGATGAAGATGGGCCGTGCTGGGCCCCCCTTTGAGCCACGCCGCAGGCCGCAGGCAGGCAAGTCTGGGGACCCCCATTTCCAGAACGCCGACAATAGCCCCCGGGCCCAAGGCGCGCCCGGACTTGGCCGTGCAGGGAGGCGAAAGGGCAAGGGAGAAGCGCCGCAGGCCCTAACCGCTTGTGGCCTTGGGCGCCGCGTGGCGGTTGATTGGACGTGAGCGCCTCAGCAACCGCGCGAGTTGATAAAGGAGCGGCATCTGCCTAGGCTTTGCTTTTTGCTTTCTCCGGTTGCTGCTCAGATCCCCTTTCTTGCGCCTCTCCTTCCTTCCTCCAAAATTTCCAGATCTACTCCGACCGCGTGACCTAGGAAGCCATGGCGCCTCGTCAGTCCCCGGCCGGAGCTTGGTACTCGTCTGCCCTGGACTCGCCGAACGTGTCGGAGGCGAGCCTCGCCCGGTTGCGCCGGATGGCGGCGGCGCGGGGCATCGACGGGGCGAAGGTGTTCAAGGCCAGCTCCGCCACCCCTGAGGGCCAAGGGAGCACCTTCTATCCGTTCTTCGTAAGCGTCATTGCTGCTGGCCTGGTGCCTCCCTTCTCCGAGTTCTTCTTCTCTGTCCTCCGCCATTATAAGCTACAGGCTCTGCATCTCCACCCCAACTCTGTCCTTCTCCTGGCAATCTTCGCCTATTACTGCGAGGCTCACGTAGGGGTGCAGCCCTCAGTAGCCTTGCTGCGCCACTACTTCTACCTCCGGACCTCTCGCGGTCCTGCTTCCGCGTGCGCGAGCTTCATCGCGTACGGTGGCGCCATTGCCATTTCGAACCCCGAGAAAAGGATTGAGGGCTTCAGGAGCAAGTGGGTCTTGGCAGATGCTGGGCGCATCCACCCTCGGCTGATCTTGCCCACGGAGCAACCCACGAGCTCCAGCGATTGGGGTCGAGCGGAGCTCGCGGACCCCGCGCGAAGTTGGTGTTGGAGAAGATGGACACGGATCTGAGGCCGGCCAACATGGCGGCGGCGAAGCTGACCGGCGCGTCGCTGCTGAGGGAATTCCTGGAGCACCAGCTGACTCCGCTTCGGCAGTACTCACTTCCGATGTGGAGGCCCCATCCGAGCCCCGCGGCCTTGGCCGATGAAGATCTGGCCGCGGTCCTCCAATCTCTGGTCGGGGGCGATGTGGCGAGGTTGGAGGGCGCTCCTACGCCCTTGTTCCTCCGCGATGACTGGGAGCAGGCAGTGGAGTCCATGCCCGTATTCAACGGGGACGGGCCCGTGCCCATGGAAACTCCCGGGGAATCGGTGGACGTGTCATCCGACGACTCCAGCGAAGAGGAGGAAGGAGGGGAGCGGGAAAAAGGGCCTAACTCCGAGGCGACTGACAGAAAGTCAAGGGCTCCCCTCCCCCGGCGCAGGTCCTGCACTCTCTGCCTCTTTCCGAGCGATGACGACGAGGATGATGACGAGCAGGGCGGCGGGAGCTTGCCCCTGATCCCGAAGAAGGACAGGACCGGGCTGATCTCCCCCGGGTCTGCCCCGGCCCCGAGGCGGACCGCAGACACGCCTTCCGCTCCCGAGCTTTCCAAGGTTGACCCTTCCAGCCGACTTTCAGGCTTCAAATTTGGCCGGAAGCTGCCTGAGCTGACTGGCGACGACCCGTAAGCGCTTGATCCTTGTCTTTATTTCTTGTTTTGCTGCTGAGGCTTGACGTCCACATCTCTTGGACAGGCTGGCGCCCGCAGCAAAGAAGCCGAAGGGAGCTCCTGAGGTTCCATCCGTGGCAGCGCCTCTGCCCGCGAAGGAAGGTGACCGCGACGCACGGGCTTCTCCTGCCCGGTCGTCCTCGCGAGGTCTGGCTGAACCGGCTGGGGCGAGCTTAGCCCCCATGTCCCAAGTGACTCCCGAGGTGCCTTTGCCTGCTGCCGCCACTACAGCCGTTGGGGCGCAGTAGGCTCCACCTCAGGATGCTGTGGTCGCGCTGCCGCCTTCTCCTCCTACTCCACCGACTGCTGTCTCTCCGACTCCTCCTGCCGTTCTGGATCGTGCTGCTGCTGAGCTGGACCGGCTGCGGCAGGATCTTCTTGGCGCCGACCCTCGCTTGGTGGCCGGGCGCTTGGAGCTGGCTTCAGGATGGATTCGCTCCGACGCTTCGATTCGGGCGGCGCTGGTCCAGGCCTCGACGGCTTGCGATGAGGCGAAGGCCGCTCGTGACGCAGCCCTGGGGGAGGTGGTCGACGTCCGTGGTCGCTGCAAGGCGCTGGAGGACGAGCTGCAAGGCCTGCGGGACCAGCTCGCGAAAGAGGCCCGCCTTTGGCAAGAGAAGGAAGAAGGCGTGAAGGCTCGCGAGGCGGCCGTCAAGGAGAGGGAGGTCAAGCTCAGGAGGCGCCGTGACCGCCTAGGCGCGCTGGAGCAGGAGTTGGGGGCGAGGAAGGTCGAGCTGGACGACAAGGCCCAGGTTCTTGCCGAGGACCGCGTGGCCTTCGCAGAGATGGAGGCGAAGGCTCGCTCCTCGCTGAGGACGCTTTACGATAGCGGCCTGGAGAGCCCGCTGGCTGGCGCCGAGGACGGCCCCGACAAGCTGCTTCCCTTCCTGGTTCGCGCTCTTGAAGATGTCGCCCTTGGCCTTGGCCCCACGGCCGAGGCCGAGGCGCGTGTCCTGTCTTCTGCAGCGCTGACGCGGGTCCTCACCCACATCTACCTTCACGATCCCGGCGTCGACCTCGACAGCCTGCTGGAGCCAGTAAGCGGCGAGCGTGCCGCTGCCGCTGCCGAGGCCGTGAAGGGTCGCGCGGAGGCTCTGCTGGGGAAGTTCCAGGCCTTCAGCACCAAGCCGAAGCAAGGCGCTGCCGACCCCGCTGCTCCATGAGGTGAACCCACTCCACGCTGCTCCACCGCCGACAAGTGACTCCGTTGTGGCTCCTGTCCTGCCTTTAATTCCTGCACATGTATCATGCCTCGGGGAGGCGTTTAAACTTGCGTTTGGCATTGAGATAACAGTGTGGACTGTAATATTTGCTTTTGAATTCCTTGAAATTTACGCTTTTCCTTCCTACTTGCTTATGTTCTACGCCGGCAGAGCCCGGCCCCACGCATACCTCAGCCGCCGTTAGCCCCGACCGGAAACCAGGACGGGACCAAGGAGTGAGGGGCTACATGACAAGTTAGGCTCCTGAGTCACGATGCTCAGGAGTCCCCCTTGGCGCACGAACAGCAAGTAGGGAGGTGTGATGTGGGTGGATCTACCGTTCTACGTCTGCAGAGCCCGGCCGCGCTGAAAGTGCAACTATCCCTAGGTGGTTTTGGTAATTCATAACAACATATAGCTCATTGAGCTAATGCTATTCCAAGATGATCATTTCAGGAAAGCTCAATGATTGGCATGGCATGGATGTGAAAGTGGAACCCTCAAAATGCTAAGGACAAAGGATTGGCTCAAGCTCAAAAGCTCAAGACTCTTCATTTTATATTTTAGTGATCCAAGATCACATTGAGTCTTTAGGAAAAGCCAATACTAATTAAGGAGGGATGAGGTGTTGCTTAATGAGCCTCTTGCTTCATGTGCTTAGTGATATGCTCCAAAACCCTCAACTACTTTCCCATATCCACATATGACCTAAACTCTAAGCCAAACTCGGTCCTACCGATTCTTCCTATCCGGCGCCACCGAGTTTCACTTGTCATAAGCCACTGCCAAACCCTAGCAATTCGGTTCTACCGATAAGGATCTCAGTCTCACCGAGATGGGGTTGCAAACTCTCTGTTTCCCTTTCGTAACTTTTCGGTCTCACCGAAAGAGCGAATCGGTCCCACCGAGATTGCAATGTAAACTCAGTGTTTCCCCTTTGTAACTTTTCGGTCTCACCGAGTTCCACTCGGTCTCACCGAAAGAGCAAATCGGTCCCACCGAGTTTGCCTGACCAACTCTCTGGTTAGCTAATTACCAAATTCGGTCTCACCGAGTTTGTGTAATCGGTCTCACCGAGATTACGTTATGCCCAAACCCTAACCATATCGGTCCTACCGAGTTGCATGTCAGTCCCACCGAAAATCACTAACGGTCACTAGGTTTACATTTTCGGTCCGACCGAGTTATTGATTCGGTCCCACCGAGATTGGAAAACTGTGTAACGGTTGGATTTTGTGTGGAGGCTATATATACCCCTCCACCTCTTCTCATTCGATGAGAGAGCCATCAGAACACACACACCATTCCAACTCATATTCTGAGAGAGAACCACCTACTCATGTGTTGAGACCAAGATATTCCATTCCTACCATATGAATCTTGATCTCTAGCCTTCCCAAGTTGCTTTCCACTCAAATCTTCTTTCCACAAATCCAAATCCTATGAGAGAGAGTTGAGTGTTGGGGAGACTATCATTTGAAGCACAAGAGCAAGGAGTTCATTACCTACACACCATTTGTTACTTCTTGGAGAGTGGTGTCTCCTAGATTGGCTAGGTGTCACTTGGGAGCCTCCGACAAGATTGTGGAGTTGAACCAAGGAGTTTGTAAGGGCAAGGAGATCGCCTACTTCGTGAAGATCTACCGCTAGTGAGGCAAGTCCTTCGTGGGCGATGGCCATGGTGGGATAGACAAGGTTGCTTCTTCGTGGACCCTTCGTGGGTGGTTGCTTCTTCGTGGACCCTTCGTGGGTGGAGCCCTCCGTGGACTCACGCAACCATTACCCTTAGTGGGTGGAGCCCTCCGTGGACTCGCGCAACCGTTACCCTTCGTGGGTTGAAGTCTCCATCAACGTGGATGTAGGATAGCACCACCTATCCGAACCACGGGAAAAACATCCGTGTCTCCAATAGCGTTTGAATTCTCCAAACCCTTCCCCTTACATTCTTGCAAGTTGCATGCTTTACTTTCCGCTGCCAATATACTCTTTGCATGCTTGCTTGAATTATGTGATGATTGCTTGACTTGTCCTAAAATAGCTAAAATCTGCCAAGAACTAAAATTGGGAAAAGGTTAAGTTTTTATTTGGTCAAGTAGTCTAATCACCCCCCTCTAGACATACTTTCGATCCTACAAGTGGTATCAGAGCTTTGGTCTCCATTTGCTTTGATCTCCATAGCTTTTGGTGGTCATAGCCTTGGTTTCACAACCTAGGAGAGTATGGCGTCTAGCGAGGGAAATTATCACCATAGAGGTCCTTACTTTGATGGTACTAATTTTGCTAGTTGGAAGCATAAAATGAAAATGCATATTCTTGGACATAACCCCGCCGTTTGGGCTATTGTGTGTGTTGGTTTGCAAGGTGACTTCTTTGATGGGAAAGAACCAAACCGTGAAGCTACCGCGGATGAGTTGAAGATGTTGCAATACAATGCTCAAGCTTGTGATATTCTCTTCAACGGATTGTGCCCCGAAGAATTCAACAAAATCAGCCGCCTTGAGAATGCAAAGGAAATTTGGGACACTTTGATTGATATGCACGAAGGTACCGACTCCGTCAAGGAATCCAAGTTGGATGTGCTTCAAAGTCAACTTGACAAGTTCAAGATGAAGGATGGTGAAGGTGTCGCTGAAATGTACTCTAGGCTTGCTCTCATCACAAATGAGATTGTCGGCTTAGGAAGTGAAGAGATGACCGATAGATTCATCATCAAGAAGATTCTAAGAGCCTTGGATGGAAAATATGATACCGTGTGCACATTGATCCAAATGATGCCCAATTACAAAGATCTCAAGCCAACGGAGGTGATTGGAAGAATTGTTGCTCATGAGATGTCACTTAAGGATAAAGAGGAACTTCACAACAAATCAAGTGGTGCCTATAAAGCCTCATGTGTAGCCCCTACATCATCAAGTGAGAAACAAGACTTCAATGAAGAATTGAGCTTAATGGTGAAGAACTTCAACAAGTTCTACAAGAGTAGAAGCAAAGATAGAAGCTCCAAGTCAAGGTCCTACAATGACAAAAGATCTTCTAGTCGAGAGCGAAACTGCTACAGTTGTGGAAGACCCGGACACTATTCCAATGAGTGTACGGCTCCCTACAAGAGAAGAGAAGATTCTCCAAAAAGAAGAAGCAAAGGATCACCACCAAGAGAGAGAAGGAGTAGAGATGATCGTTATGAACGAAGATACTCACGGAGAAGCAAGGATTCAGAAAGGAAGGAAAAATCATCAAGGAGCTACACAAAACGAAGACATCAAGCTCATGTTGGTGAATGGGTATCCGGCTCCGACTCCGACAGCCACTCCAAGAGAAGTTATCACTCCGACTCCGAAGATACTCAAGATGAAGGTGTTGCCGGTCTAGCACTTGTGTCAACCAACTCCTACGACATATTTGATTCACCAAATGAAGGAATTGGAAGATGCTTCATGGCCAAAGGTCCTAAGGTAACACACCCCGAGTATGTTGATTTCAATAGTGATGAAGATGACTTGTTAGGTGATGATTTGCTTGGTGACAACTCTAGTGATGAATACTATGATGAAACGTCAATTAATCATGCTAATCAAGATAGAACGAATGACAATGATAAGCAGAAGATTGAGGCTCTAACTAAAGAACTAAACACTCTTAAGTTAGCTCATGAAACTATCTTCGAAGATCATCGAGAACTTTTAAGAGCTCATGAGAAATTACGCTTTGAAAAGCTCAATCTTGAGCAAGAGCATGAGTTCTTAAAAGCAATCAATGATGATCTCCGCAAGAAAAGTTCTTCTTACATTGCCAAGCGTTTACTCTTATCCACTTACATGCCTCAAGTCAAGTCTAGTAACAAGAACAAGAAAGATTCTTCCTCTAGCAGTAACAATGATCATGCTAAATCCAATATTGTTGCTTCTAGTAGTTCTCTTGATTCCACTAATGATTCTCTTAGCCAAGTTACACTTGAGCAAGAAAATAGCTTATTGAAGGGAATTATAGAGAAAGGAGTGTACAAAAGCCTTGCAGGGAGTAAGCAATTCGAGGAAATTGTGCGCAAGCAAGGAATGCACCGGAAGAGTCAAGGTGTTGGTTTTGAACGAAAGTTCAATGCCAATGGAGTTGAGTGGGAAGAAGATCAATACCCCAAGACAAAGTTTGTCCCTCAACAAGAGAAGTATACTTCTTTCAAGGGGACACAAGCTCAAGATGATCTTCCACCACAAGACTACGAGCAAAAAGGGAAGTACAAGCTTCAAGAGGAAATTGATGCATTTGAAGAAGCTCCTAAGACCTTAGTCAAGTGGATTCCCAAGACTACTTCAAGTTCCACTTCATCAAGTACGACTACAACTCCAAGGATTCCCATCAAGATGATGTGGATCCAAAAGAAGAAGAACTACAGAGTTCTTGAGGGTGACTCCGCCAACATACTTCACTCTTATCATTTTGGCAAGAACAAGTGCAATCAACTTCCACATCTTGCACTAGTTCAAGGAGTCACAAACCCTCTTGTTGGTAAGACAAGGGACAAGGTAACCTAAAAGTTTTTATGGACATCATCTTTTGTGTGCATCACTCTATGTCTATGGATATCCTTGTTTGTTCCTTGTGGGACTAACCCATGTAGGTATTGAAAGTGCAATTCACTCAAATGGATAGCTCCAAGAGATCTACATCAACATTGAGCATCCACATCTTCAATATCTACATGAAGTCATCATCGACAAAACCCAAGGTTAGTTCATCCCTCTTAGGGGGGATATCACATCTAGGGGGAGCTTTACTCTAAGACTTGAGCTAAAGCAACTCTAAAGATGTGAACACAACAATGCTTTATGTAAAAGTGGTAACCCCAATTGAGCTTAAACGATGAGTATGACCTATGATCAAGTGTTCTCACTTGACTCCTAAGTCAATATACTCATATATAGATGACCTAGTCATCGCAAATTGCTTGATAGATGCTAGAATTGGTTGTGCATGCCTTGCCACATGTTTCATTTGCCATCTTATTGTGTGAGCATGCTGGTTGCATATTTTACTCATTCGAGGACATCCACTTGTTGTTTTGATTGTTTGGTTTTACCTTCTTTTGCCAAGTGGATGGACAAGAATGCCTAAGAACCTCCTCTAGCTATCTATGCTTTTCTCGTCTCAAACTCTATTCATGCTGCATCACAAAATTTGATCAAGTCAGATTCGAACCACTCTGTGTGAGGAGCGCTCGGAGTCCCCGATTCGTCATAGACTTAAACTTCCAAAACCTCTTTATGATTCTTGGTCTGACCGATACTCCACTTTTGGTCCTACCAAGATCATTAAGTTGATCTAGGTTTTCGATCTCGGTGCAACCGATTTGAACCTTTCGGTCACACCGAGTTTCAGTAACTGCACGCAGTTATGAATCTCGGTGCCACTGAGTCGTTCCACTCGGTCACACCGACAGGGTCAGGCTATATATAGTCACGGGCAAAATTTGGAAATTTCTCCGAACCCCTTCGCCCGCGCGATAGCCTGCTCTGCCCTCGTGGTCTCCAGATCGTCTTCTCGCCGCTAGCCGCCTCCAGTCGCTGGTCTCCGTCACCGTCAATGGGAATTCTGCCCCGCCGTTGCCGCCGTAGCAAGTCCCCGTTGAACTAGGGTATGGACTTGATCTTTGTGCTATTCCTCAATCTGATTCCTAGCACATTGTGATCATATTGTTTCTAGCCATGTTTGATAAACTTCTATCCAGTCAAAACGCTCATAGATTAGGTTTGATTCGAAAATTCTAGGTTTAGGTTTCCGCCGAAACTATCTCGGACCCACCGAGTTGAAAAACTCGGTCCCACCGATTTGGCTTATGCCATTGCACAAGTGAGACTCGGTCTGACCGAGAATTACTTATCGGTGTGACCGATTTTTGAACTCAGTGAAACCCTAGCAGTCTCGGTGCCACCGAACTGTGACTCAGTCCTACCGAGTTCACTAGTTTAGGTTCCAAAACTGCTTCGGTATCACCGAGTTTGAAAATCGGTAGATCCGAGATGATTTCAGTGGGAAACTAAAACTAAGTTTTTGGATCATTCTTTTGCAAAAATCTCTGCATTTTGTGATGCTCATCTTTTCTATCTCATCTATAATCTATTCACAGGGTCAGCAGTCAGTTTGTAGCATGTCTGATCAGAGTGATAGCCAGAATCTGTCAGAGCAGCAAGTGGTGATGAGTGAGGGCACTAGTCCCTCCAGTTCATCTGATGAAGGCAGCAGGAGCACTCCTAGCAATTTGCCAAAGGCTGCCACGAGACAAAGGAAGAAGAGGACTTCAGATTCCGAAGATGAGGACTATGTGGCAGAGGAAGAGGCCACTTCCAAGAGAGTTGAGCCAGCTCAAGGCACTAAGCCAGGCCTGAAAATCAAAAGGCCAGCAGGCAGGCAGCCCATGTCAAAGGCAAGAGCCTCAACTGAGAAGCCCACTCCCCAAGAGCCAGTTGCAGCTGAGGGCAAGAAAAGGAAGGAAAGGGTGAAGAAGACTGTTGCTAGAGTGCTTGGCAAAGCTTCCATCATGGAAGAAGAAGAGGAAGAAGAGTTAGCTGCACCAGCACCCAAGGCACCCAAGCTGATGGGTGATGCCATAAGGTCAGGGGCTACTGCATCTAAGCCCAAAGCTGCCTCCAAGCCAAAGCCTAAGAGGAATACAAGGAGCATTCCTGCAGCTGAGAAGAACAAGGCCCCAATGCCTGAGACTGTTGCTGAAGAAGAAGAGGAAAATGTCCTGAGAAAGCTAAAGCCCAAGATCCCAGACCACAACGATGCTCATCCTGTGGCTGAGGACATGAAGCTCAGGAGAGATTCAGGGCTGAGAAAGTGGAGAGAAGTAGACCCATATGCTTCAAGGAGAAGGACTGCCGTGGACTATAGGTTTCACACCAAGGAGCAGCAGGATTTCTATGAGATTGTGCTGTTAGATAAGAAGCCCATTGTCTGTGATATGCGTTGGGTTGATTGGACATACATCAAGGACAATGAGGAGCACTATCCTGGAGTGCAAGACAGCTTCATAGCTTGTGGAGTAGCTGACTTTGTTGGGCAGAAGCTCACAAAGTGGAACGAGGAACTCATCATGCAGTTCTACTCCACGGCTCACTTTTATCCAGATGGGAGGATCACATGGATGTCTGAGGGTACAAGGTACCAATCTACAGTGGCTGAGTGGGCACAGATCATAAATGCCCCAGAGGAGCAAGATGAAGACTTGGATATCTATGCCAAGAAGAAGATGGACCATAACTCCATGTCCAATATGTACAAGGAAATTCCCAATGAAGCACTTGATACCTTCAAGTTTGGCTCAGTACATTACCTTCTGTCAGGGCTCCCGACGATCAATTGGATACTAAGGCACACCTTACTGCCCAAGTCTGGAGATCACAAGATGATCAGAGGCCATGCTATCAACTTGCTACATGTGTTTGATGTGCCTCAGAAGTTCAAGGTGATGAGCCTCATAGTGGAAATAATTAAGAGGACTACAGCAGATCAGAAGAGGAGCTGCGGATATGCCCCTCAAATTCAGGAGCTCATCAACTCAAAGATGGGCACGGGCATATATCTATTGGACAAGGAACACCTGCCCATCCGTCCAGATTTTGAGAACAATGAAGTTGTGATGACAGAGAACGAGCCATCATCTGCCCAAGCATTTGCAAAGAAGGAGAAGGCGAGCAAGGAGAAAGCTGCCAAGATGCCTACTCAAGAGGAGGCATCTGAATACTTCTTGAAGACCAAACAAGAGCAGCTTGGTTACTTGATTGCATCCACGCTGAGGATTGAGCAAAGTCTAGCCACCCTCACTCAGAATCAGCAGAGCCTAGAGAGAATCATGGAACAGAAGTTCTATGACTTGGATGTCAAGGTAACGGAAGTTCAGTCTGCAGTGGAGCAGCTCCAGGAGGACATGCAGGAGAGGAGAGGCAGGACTACTACTCATGCCTTTTCCAGAGTGCCAAGAGGCCCGAGGTCATCTGCCGTGCCAGTTGCTGACACAAGAGCCACTACTTCAGCACCAGCTACAGCCTCAGCTCCAGCATCTACTTCAGCTCAAACTCCAGCGACTACTTCAGCATCTACCGAAGCCTTCGTCCTTGGAGTGATCCAGACTCCACCACCACCTGAAGATCAAGCCTGAGCGTCGATCTAGTGCTATGCATTTTCTAGGAACTTTTTGGTAACTTGTTGCCAAAGGGGGAGAAGATGTATAGATCATAGGCTTCGAGAGAGAGAGAGAGTGTTGCTTTTCTCTCTTGCTTTATTTGGTGGTTTTTCGAACACTTGTTTGCTTTTGTGTGCTTTTTAGATACTACGTCATTATTTGTGAGACATTGATGATCATGTGTTTGATCATAAGCTACACTTAATGCTTGCTTAATGCTATTATTTTATCTATCTTATGTGATCATTCACTTTTCTTGGTGATGAGTGCATGTATTTCATTCTTATCATTTTGAGCGCTCCACCAAGATGTATGTGACATGGAAGAGTAACCCATGACTCTAACTCTTTGTGCATTTGCAGTCCAAAGCAAATTTTAAATATGCACAAATCTAGGGGGAGCTCTTACTTATCACATACTTCTCAAAGCGACGATATATTTCATGATTATTATCTTTTGTTGAAGCTTTGATCTATATGTTGTCATCAATGAAAGTGCAACTATCCCTAGGTGGTTTTGGTAATTCATAACAACATATAGCTCATTGAGCTAATGCTATTCCAAGATGATTATTTCAGGAAAGCTCAATGATTGGCATGGCATGGATGTGAAAGTGGAACCCTCAAAATGCTAAGGACAAAGGATTGGCTCAAGCTCAAAAGCTCAAGACTCTTCATTTTATATTTTAGTGATCCAAGATCACATTGAGTCCTAGGAAAAAGCCAATACTATTAAGGAGGGATGAGGTGTTGCTTAATGAGCCTCTTGCTTCATGTGCTTAGTGATATGCCAAAACCCTCAACTACTCCAAAATCCTCAACTCACTTTCCCATATCCACATATGACCTAAACCTCTAAGCGGTCCTACCGATTCTTCCTATCCGGCGCCACCGAGTTTCACTTGTCATAAGCCACTGCCAAACCCTAGCAATTCGGTTCTACCGATAAGGATCTCAGTCTCACCGAGATGGGGTTGCAAACTCTCTGTTTCCCTTTCGTAACTTTTCGGTCTCACCGAAAGAGCGAATCGGTCCCACCGAGATTGCAATGTAAACTCAGTGTTTCCCCTTTGTAACTTTTCGGTCTCACCGAGTTCCACTCGGTCTCACCGAAAGAGCAAATCGGTCCCACCGAGTTTGCCTGACCAACTCTCTGGTTAGCTAATTACCAAATTCGGTCTCACCGAGTTTGTGTAATCGGTCTCACCGAGATTACGTTATGCCCAAACCCTAACCATATCGGTCCTACCGAGTTGCATGTCAGTCCCACCGAAAATCACTAACGGTCACTAGGTTTACATTTTCGGTCCGACCGAGCCTATTGATTCGGTCCCACCGAGATTGGAAAACTGTGTAACGGTTGGATTTTGTGTGGAGGCTATATATACCCCTCCACCTTCTTCTCATTCGATGAGAGAGCCATCAGAACACACACACCATTCGAACTCATATGTTCTGAGAGAGAACCACCTACTCATGTGTTGAGACCAAGACATTCCATTCCTACCATATGAATCTTGATCTCTAGCCTTCCCAAGTTGCTTTCCACTCAAATCTTCTTTCCACCAAATCCAAATCCTATGAGAGAGAGTTGAGTGTTGGGGAGACTATCATTTGAAGCACAAGAGCAAGGAGTTCATTACCTACACACCATTTGTTACTTCTTGGAGAGTGGTGTCTCCTAGATTGGCTAGGTGTCACTTGGGAGCCTCCGACAAGATTGTGGAGTTGAACCAAGGAGTTTGTAAGGGCAAGGAGATCGCCTACTTCGTGAAGATCTACCGCTAGTGAGGCAAGTCCTTCGTGGGCGATGGCCATGGTGGGATAGACAAGGTTGCTTCTTCGTGGACCCTTTGTGGGTGGTTGCTTCTTCGTGGACCCTTCGTGGGTGGAGCCCTGTGTGGACTCGCGCAACCGTTGCCCTTGGGTGGAGCCCTGTGTGGACTCGCGCAACCGTTACCCTTCGTGGGCTGAAGTCTCCATCAACGTGGATGTAGGATAGCACCACCTATCCGAACCACGGGAAAAACATCCGTGTCTCCAATAGCGTTTGAATTCTCCAAACCCTTCCCCTTACATTCTTGCAAGTTGCATGCTTTACTTTCCGCTGCCAATATACTCTTTGCATGCTTGCTTGAATTATGTGATGATTGCTTGACTTGTCCCAAAATAGCTAAAATCTGCCAAGAACTAAAATTGGGAGAAGGTTAAGTTTTTATTTGGTCAAGTAGTCTAATCACCCCCCTCTAGACATACTTTCGATCCTACACGCGCGTATACCTCAACCGCCGTTAGCCTTTCGGAACTAAGGAGTGAGGGGCTACGTGACCAGTTAGGCTCCTGAGTCGTGATGCTCAGGAGTCCCCCTTAACGCTCAAACAGCCTTCGTACCTTGGCTCCGCTCGGGGAGAGACACGCGATAAACCAGGCCCGGGGGGCCTGGCTGGGCGGCGTGCGTCTGGGCGTGACCCAGGCGCAGCCCCCGTGCCCAGCCCCCTCGCGCGGCACTCCCGAGGGGAGGCGTTATGATGAGGCTAGACACTGAGCTCTGGGCTCCCTGAGGTTGATGCGGCCCGAGGGCCACCCTCAGTTGTTTATCACCAGCGCGGAGCATAGCGCTTCCATATGTGTACGGGCATAGCCGCTCCTCGGCAGTGTCGTCAACCAGCGCGGAGCATGGTGCTTCCACTGGTACATGGGAGGGGGCTCCCCTCTGGGAGGAGCCCCCGGGGCGTGTACAGCCCCGCCCTGACACGTGGCTGGCACGGTAGGGCCTGGCGAGGTGTATCTGGGCACCCGTGAGCCAGCGCGGGACTCACGGGGCCCTACCTCTAGGCGGGTTGCGCCTGGCACTGGGCCTTATCTTGTGATGTGTACCTGCAAATTTGGTTAGATGCCGGCACTCTACGTCCTCGGGTCCCGGCCCTCGAGCTGGTCTCAACCGTCGCTGGTATGCCAGGTCGCGGTGCCGTGGACAAGGCCAGAGGGTGAGGGCTGGAGAGCCAGTAAGAGCCCTGAGTCACGATGCTCAGGTACCCCCCCTTTAACGTGCAAGTGGTCGGCATGGAGAAGAAGAGGTGCCGTGGACCGGCATCAAATAATCAAGCATGGTGGGTCGAACGCATAGCCGGAAATAAACGCAAAAGGGATACATGCCGCTGGGTCTGGCCCGAGCAACTTGGGGATGATGCAGCCCGAGGGGCGCCCCCAACAAAGTAAGCTAACAACATGAAATAAAATGGATACATGCCGCAGGGACGGACCCATGCGACCTGGGAATAATGCAGCCCTGGGGGGCGCTCCCAGCTGGAAATGAAACTTGAAAGATGTCACCTAATGATGTTGAGGACGAAGGAGTGTTGGTGTAGCAGACTCGGTGGGCTGCGTAAGCCGATCCTCACGAGCCCCCAGGCCCAGGGGCCTTGGGAGGCTCCGGAGGCGTTGGTGGCTCCTCGCGAACCATCTCTATCTCCGCCAGGGCTGCGGAACGCCTGGCCTCTTGAGCCTCCATGATACCCCTCATGAGGCGCTGGTACATGGCAGCCGCGTTCGGCAAGCCGTAAGGCATGCGAACGTAGCTGTGGGGTGGACCTTCGCAGCGCCCCACTCGCGAGGGCCAGATGCGCTCCAGAGAGGCGACTCGATTGAGCCCTGGTATGTCGATGCAGATGCGCAGCCCACCATCCTTGCCTGGATGGGGAGCCACAGCTGGTAGGCGGCGGCCGCCTTTCATGACTCTTGACTCCTGTAGCTCCTGAATGGTCTTGCTGACGAACTCCTGAGGGTCTAGCTCTCCTTGCCTTACTCCTTCTTGAGGGAAACGTGCTTCGAAACACGCCTCCATGTGGTGCCCAAGCGCCTCCCTCGTGACCTTAGCCAGGTCGGTGGCCCTCCAGGGGAGAGCCCCCGAGCCCTGCCTGAGGAGGGCGCCGGGCGCGCTTTCCTATGCGATGGAAGGAGGATCCCCCTGGGCAGGCGCGGGCCCTGAGGGGCCTGCCTCCTGAGGGGCCAGGCCAGATGATGTCTTCTTCTTCTTGGGGGTGGTCTCGGGAAGCCTCCTGCTTCCGCGATCCGGGTCTTCCAGTGACGCGGCCTGAAAGGCTCGTTCCAGGGAACACACCGCGTCCTTCTCTTCACAGGGCACCGTGATGACTCCGCCACTTCCTGGCATCTTGAGGACGTTGTAGCTGTGGTGAGTTACGACCATGAACTTGGCCAGCGTTGGGTACCCAAGGATGGCATTGTACGGCAGGCGAATGTGAGCGACGTCGAAGTCGATGAGCTCGGTGCGGTAGTTGTCGCGTGCCCCAAAGGTGACAGGGAGGCGGACTTGCCCAATCGGGACCGTGGAGCCGTCGGTGACTCCGGAGAAAGGCTTGGTTGGCTGAAGCTGGCTGTAGGGCACTTGGAGATTGTTGAATGTTTCCACGGACAGGACGTTGAGCCCTGCCCCGCCATCGATGAGGGTCCTGGTGACCACCACGTTGCTGATGATTGGGGAACAAAGCATCGGGAGGACTCCGGTTGTGGCTGCACACTTGAGCTGGTCTGCTGAGTTGAATGTGATGGCGCACGCCGACCACCTGAGAGGGCGCGTGGCTTCGAGCTTGGGGAGGACTGCATTCACTTCGCGGGCAAACTGCTTGAAGATGCGTTGAGAGGCTGGGGCTTGAGCCCCGCCCAGGATGCAGGCAATCGCGCGCGGCTCCTGGAAACCCCCAGCCCCCTCGTCCTGATGGCGGTCCTCGTTTCTCCTTGGCTGCGGCAGCAGCGGAGGGAGGCCTGCATTGCCTTGCGGGCGATCCTCGCGAGGCTGATCCCTCCAGTCTCCCTCGCGAGGCGGGTCTTGCCAGCGATCCTCGCGAGGTTGATCGCGCCACCCTTGGCGCGAGCCGCGGTCTTCCCAGTGTCCTGCGTTCCTTCCTCCTCCTCGACCGTAGCCCCGGTCACCGTGGTCGGGATGACGGCCGATCCTTCCTTCTCGCACGGCTCGGAGCTCTTGACATTCGTTGGTGTTGTGGGTGTGGAGGTCGTGGTACACACAGTACCGACTGCCCTTGGAAGATTCGGGCTGATCTCTGCCCCGCCTGGTGTCTGGTTCTGCCGCGAGCACGGTAGCCCCATTGCGCTTCACATCCTTGGCCTTGGGCTTCTTCTCTTCTGGGTCTGCGGCAGGCAACTCGAGGAGGGAGAGACGCCCTTCCTCAGCCCTGGCGCACTTGGTTGCCAAGTTGAACAACTCTAAGGAAGTGCACATGTCTTCATGTATCGCCAGCTCCTCCTTCATCTTGACGCCGCGCACGCCATCGGAGAAGGCTGAGATGATGGCCTCCTCGGTCACCTTGGAAATCTTGAGGCGTGCGTTGTTGAAGCGCTGGATGTACTCCTGCAGGGTCTCTCCGGGTTGTTGCTTGATGCGGCGCATGTCGCTCACGGCGGGTGGCCGGTCGCGAGTACCTTGGAAGTTGGCGATGAAGCGGGTGCGCATCTCGTCCCAGGAGGAGATCATGCCTGGAGCCAGGTTCAGGAGCCAGGTGCGGGCCTCGTCCTTGAGCGCCATGGGAAACCAGTTCGCCATGACCTTCTCGTCTCCGTTGGCAGCTTCGATGCCCAGCTCATAGAGCTGGAGGAACTCCGCAGGGTCAGCCGTGCCGCCGTAACGAGGAGGCAGGTCTGGCTTGAACTTGCCGGGCCACGCGACGCTGCATAGCTCGGTGGTGAAGGCACGACAGCCTGCTGTGGCCACGGGAGGCCTTGGGTGACGGAGAGCTTGGTCTTGCATGTCCCCACGCGCTGCAGCTGGGAGCAGCACAGGGTCTTGACGTGCGGGAGCAGGAGCATGGTCGCGACGTGCTGGAGCAGGGAGCGCCCGGGCAGCTTCTTGCGGGCGAGGGACTTCTTGGCAGCTCTGCTCTTGCCGCACTGGCACCTGACGGAGCGGGTTGCGCCCAGGGGCCACGCGCCTTCTTGAGGAGGAGGCAGCTGGGGCGCCGCCGGAGCTTCGTCGCCCGCGCGGGGCGGGGTGCGGTGCAGCGGAACGGACAGCGCAGGAGAGCCCCCTGCGGCGCGGACGAGCTCGGCGACGCGGTCGAGCCATTCTTCGTAGACGTCATCGACGGGACGGTAGCGCAGGAGCTCGTTTGCCGCGATGAGCGCAGCTCGAGCCTCCATGGGTGCGCGGAGCACGCGGGACGAAGAACCAGCTCGGGTGAGCGAGGGAGTAGCGGTGCGGCCGTCTTGCCGCACGGACGGATGCTGAGACGATGCTTGCTGCTCGTCCCCCGCCGGGCCGGTGGCAGCGTTGACGGCAGGTGACGGGGAACGGCGAGGACGCCCGCCGACAGGAGCCGTCTGGGTGACGCGGGAAGCGAGAGCGGCCCGGCGCTCGGCGCGGGCCCGACGAGCGTCAGACATGGACGCGATGGTTGGAGGAGAACGGGGTGGTGGAAGACGAGTTCCGGCGCACCCCTACCTGGCGCGCCAAATGTAGGATTTCGGGTTTCGGCAGACCCTTGAGGTTCGAACACTGGGGTGCGCGCGGAGATATCGCCTTCTACCTACCTGCACCCCTCCGCCTCGCTAAGATCTAAGCTATGAAAAGAACAGCACAAGAGACACATGGTTTATACTGGTTCAGGCCACCGTTGTGGTGTAATACCCTACTCCAGTGTGTGGTGTGGTGGATTGCCTATTGGGCTGACGATGATGAGCAATACAAGGAAGAACAGCCTCACGAGGGTCTGTTCTTGGCTGAGGGGATGAACTGCTAGGAGGAGTTCGGTCACCCTTCTCTCTCTCTCTTCTCGATTCTCTCTCTGATTTCGATCCCTTTCCGATTCCGTTTTCGATCCCTTTTTCCTTGGGGGTGGCTAGTCCTATTTATAGGCAAAGGCCCTGGGCCTCTTCCCAAATATTGAGCGGGAAGGGCGCCAACAATTGGCCATTTTGAAGGGGAACATCTGGTACACTTATTCTGACTAAAGTTGGTCCTCGCCTGCCAAAGGCTCTGGTGGTGACGCTCGCTTGGGCTCCACAATGACTTCCTCCCTGCCGTTGGACTGGTCTTGGTCTCGTTGCACCAAAACGGGTGCCTTTGCTTGATGCTCTCACCTGCGCTTGCTCCCTTTGCACCAAAGAGGAAAGGAGGACACTGCGCGGGCTGGCACCCGCCTGGCACCCTTGGTCGTCATGGCTTGCGTCACGGGCACCTCGTGAGGTACCCCGCCTTGATCTCTCCGCCTCCTCGCGAGCCAGCCTGATGAGGCCGTGCCTGAGGAAGCTCCGTGTCGTCCCGCGAGGCTTGGCCCCTCGCGAGGGTCTTGGGTCTGTGTTGATGAAGATGGGCCGTGCTGGGCCCCCCTTTGAGCCACGCCGCAGGCCGCAGGCATGCAAGTCTGGGGACCCCCGTTCCCAGAACGCCGACAGGGACCTCTTCGGAAAGATTGTGTCTCGGCCATCCATTTCTCAAACACCATGCAGTGCGAGAAATACAATGGAGGAGATCGAGTCTTGTGGGGAAAAGTGTGCAAACCTCTGCAAAGTGTATAAACTAATCATGGTTAGCCGTGTCCCTGGTTATGGACATCTTGAGTATATGGTATTTGAATTATTGATTTGATCTCATCACTCTACTTAATTAATTTGTTTGGTTGATAATTATTATTATGGGATTGAGTTGGAGGAACCTTCTCAATGTTTTCAACAAACTTGTAGTTAAATAAAATATATTCTTTTGTTGTAGGGAAAAACTAGCTTTATGCAGATGATAACCATAGAGCCTCCACCAGCCAAACATGCATATAGTTATAATTGTTACTTGTTCATTGCTCTATAGTGTTATCTTGCCAGCATATTCCATGTGCTGACCTACACAGGCTGCAACATATTATGTTGCAGAGTTTTCAGACAAAGAGTAAGGTGCGCTAGGTCATTGTCATGCACTCAGTTATGCCATTGGAGTTGATGGACTCATTTACCCTCGAAGCTTCCGCAGCTATCTTATTTGATGGCCTTCAGCCATATTATTGTAATGGGTACGCTCTTTGAGATATACGATGTAATAAGTGTGTGATTGCACTTTGTTATAAATCCTTGAGTACTCTATGTGTCAGCATTACCGATCCAGGGATGACACTTATGCACAAAGATTTGACCGTTTGAGGTCGGATCGTTACAAGATGGTATTAGAGCACACGCTGACTGTCGGACGCGACCACTAAGATGAGCCATAGGACACTTTTCTCTACTCATTTCTGACTCTTCTCCACTTTCTACTCTATAGATGGTGGACCCAAGGAACAAGTTTGCTCAATCAGATGAAGACACCCCTTTTGGACGACACTTGAAGGTAGCCACTAAGTACCTGAGCATCGAAATACCAAGCTTCACGGGGACCTACACCACCACTCTACCTGAAGAAGAGCACTGGAGAATGAGAGTACATGTTCCAGGAAGGACTTTCACACCAGTTACCGAGCCCATAGAGTTATCCTTTGAAGCACCAACCTGGAGTCTAGGAAAGAGCATGGCAGCTCACATCGCCATGGGACGCATCGGTGAAGTTTACCACAGGGATCTTAAGGACACCATCTACCATATATGTGGACGTCGAGATGAGCAATGGGAGATGATTTGCACCAGGAGGGACAAGTCTATTGCAGCCTACATCCAGGAGTTAAACCAACACATTCATCGTCAGGAGAAATAGATGTGCGCCAGCATGATAGACATGAAGAAGGTGATGACCCAAAACATGGAGCTAGAAGAGGAACTCAAGTCTACACGCGATGGATATGAAGAGGAAATTGCAGTACTACTGGAGAAGAATGAAGATCTGAAGAAGAAGCTAGGAATTTTCATGGGAGATCCCGCACCTGGAGAGGACAACCACCCCGCGGACTACATCATCATCGACGACACCGACTTCGACCCTGACAGTGATGATGATTATGAAGACGAAGCGGGAGCAGATATCATGGAGTCTTCCTCCAATCAAAATTTCTAGTCGACCACCATATTATCAGTAGTATTCCCCCATGTATATTGTCGTAGTCTGAGTATTTTGTAACGGTAGATTAGATCGATTGTATGCCCTTATTTGAATTGAGTGGTGTGAATGAATGTGTTTGTCTCATGTGCATATGGGTAGTGATTTCCCTTTAGACCTCACTCTATTCTATTCTCACCCATCTAAACCTATCAGATGCCTCCGAGACGTGACCCCAGATTTGTCTTTCCACCGGAGCTCACTCAGCTGATCCAACAGCAGAATGCCTTGATGCAGCTACTAGTCCAGAACCAAGGCAACAACAACAACCCATCGCAAAAATCCTAGTAGGAACCAATAATAGGGACCTTCCCAGAAGCTGAAAGGACGGGGAACATGGCGCTCCCACCCCCACCCCGGCGATCTCCACCCCCCTCCGGCGATCTCCTCCACTAGCCATCAATTCCTAGTTTCTCTCCACTAGATCTCTTCGGCGCCTCGGGATATACACGTTCATACCCATCTCCTATGGGTTCCATGGAGGGTTCCACCCTTGGCTTGGATTTCTCCAAGGGTTTGGCCTTTGTGGATAGGGTTTTTCAATCTATGGGCTTTTCGGTGCATCCCATGGAGGACTCGGACATCTTCACCATGGTGGTCTCTTTTGGACGTCACAATTTTCGTTTAAACGAAGATTCGGTGGTCGCGGCTCTGGAGGCGGCCATTGGTGGCTCGGGCATTGATCTCATGGTTTTTCTGATTAAGGATAAGGTATTTGGTTTTCAAGTCTCTTGCAAGGCTGTTGCCATGATCATTCTTAGTCTTTGATGTTTTACTTGCGATCATTTCAAATTTTACTTTCATCTTTGGAGTAACGGTGGTCCTAATTGGAGCCGCGAGTTTAAGATCTGGAAATTGGAATGTGATGCTGAGTGGATCCTTGTTAGTCCCTCTAAAAGGTGTGCTGCTCTTGGGGTTTTAGCATTGCATTCTAGGCCATCTAAGTCTTCATTCAAATCCACTCATTCAGTTGGCAAAAATTTATCATTTGCAGTCTTTCAGAATTATGGTGCTTGTCAGGGTTATCGTTATCCGGCTATGGAAAATTGCATTCAAACTGTTGAAGATGCAGGTTATTCGATTCCTCCTCATGAGCGGGCTATAATTCGTCCTTCGTTACTGGCGAATCTCCGGTGGACGTTGGCAAGGCCATCTATCTCGTTTGGTATGGTTCAAGATCTTCTGCCTCCGGCTGATCGCACGCCACCAATCTCGGGCGGGAATTTGGATTCTTTGAATGAGGACGTGCCAGGCCATAATGGGCCAACCTCTTCGCGTGCTTCAGACCGTGATCAGTCCACATCTTCTGCTGAGTCGGGCCGGGCTGAGCCGGTATCCTCTGGGGAGCATTTGGATATCCCCTCGTCTCAACAAGCCAGGGAGGATTTCGATAATTTTATTTCTGATATGGTCGACGAAATTTCTATGTGTTAGAAGTGTTTAAAGAAGGGACATTTTGCCTCTGCATGCACGTCTAAGCTTTGGTGTATCTCTTGCCTCTGGTCTGGTCACGCCAAGAAAGATTGTAACAGGTTCGCTAGGATTCTGGCGCTCGTTTGGCAAGCCAAACCCGTTAACGTTGCATCTTCCGAGGCCCGCTGCGGGAATATCTCTCTGACAACACTTTTACCAAACGTGGACCTCCCTTCCACTTCCGCATTTACGCCGTCGTCCAGTTCCATCAGCCCCGGCCCCAAGACTCCATCGGCCTCGCCGCCTGCAACCCCTCCTCCGCCGCTGCACTCACCGTCCTTGGAGGCGGAGTTCTCGGTCCCGATGGCGAACTTTCACCTGGATCCTCTGCTGTATGTTCCTGCTGGCCACCACATCGTCGATGGTGGGGAAGTTCGACTCCCACGAACTTTTGTGACGCCACATACCCCAATTGTGGGCCGCCATGAGAGTTCATGCTTGCGGAGGTAATGCCTATCCCCCAGCCTGATGAGATTGGTGCTGCTAGAGAGGAAGTAGTGCAGTGGCTGCAAGCGCATGGAGTTCTTGTCAGGTCAGCGCAGCCTTGGATTTGTTCGGTTGGGCTCTTTGAGCTTCGGGATGCTGCTGTCAGATTCTTTTTGCTGCAGCTCCCGCCACAGCCGCTAGGTAATGACCGTTTTGTGCGATTTATGAAGCACGATGAGGGCAAATCTTTCCGTGGCGTCCAGGGTTTTCGTCAGGGGCTGCTCATGTTTCTTGGTATTCCATTAGATCTTCGTAATACTGAATACATCAGAGCAACTGTGAAAACTTTTGGCAAGTTTCACCATTGGGTGAGTGAGGACCCCTACCTAGTTCGATCTCTGGTGTTTGCTTCTCTCCCAGAGGATATTCTTGTGCCACGTGATGTGGTTTTCATGGATTATGCGGCTTAAGGAGGTGCTAGAGTTTCCTGGACTGCGCCATTGTATATTCTGGGTGCGAACTTTGCAGCGCAGATGCCCCAGGATGAGGATTGGATGCCCATCAATGGCAATCCGCACCCTGTACCTGGTGTTTCGTTCCCTGAGCTGCCACCGTTCAACCTTCTTGCTTATCCTGCCTTGGGGTGGAATGCAGTCCCCCCTCCACCTCCTGAGCCTGTGATCAACGAGGTGGCTGATGACAATTGGGGCAATTGGAATGACAATGTGGAACCTAAGCCTGCCCAAGACCAGGAACCAATGGTGGTTGATCTTTCAGCCCAGCCCAGCTCTGCTGCTGACCAGGAACCGCCCGCTACTGTTTTTGTGGTTGATGATGATCAGCCTGAAGCTCCAGCTATGCCTTTGATTGATGAAGATGCAGTTAACAATTGGGCCATTGTTGTCTACCAGCCTCCTGCTATCAGGGAGGAGCTTGCTTTGCCTGCGGTGCCATTTGGGCCTCCTCTGCCTCCTGATATGGTTTGGAGGAGATATTTTGAGAGTCTTCTGCAAGCCCTGGTTGTTTTCTCTGTTCCCAGGCCAGTTCTGCTGCAACCATTGTCGCCCGTAGTTCTGTCGAAGAGAAGCTGGGATCTTGCTTTCAGTGATTCAGACCTGATGCGGCTTACTTGGAGAGAACAGGAGACGGCCAGGCCAATCGCTAGGGCACTTTTTTCTGATCATGTTGATGTGGAACCTGTGGAGATGTCTTCCCCTGCAGTTGTGGTGGCAAAAGCTAGAAGGCCACGGAAAACTTTGGCGCCAACTCCAATAGTGGACACTTCGGTTAGGCGTTGCACCAGAAGCTCTGTTCAGCGCGATGGGTTCAAGCCCACCTTCCAGGAGCTCACTTTTCAGCCCAAGAGGAAGAAGCCCAAAGCTAAGCCTTTCACGGCCCAGATGCCTGATGAGCCTGCTTCAGAAGGAGTACCTCCAGCAACTCCTGTCAATCGACTTCAAGAAGTTGGGAGGGAGCTGGAAATTGACGCCGCTCTCCTTTCTATGGATGCACTTATGGTGGACCCACCAACTGTTGTCTCTTCTAAATCTGATGATTAGTGTGTCCCTGGCATGTTGGGTTTGGCAAGCCCTTAACTTTGCTTTCTCTATTCTTTAGGCAGTGATCTACCTCATGAACTTTTATGTGTTTTAATGTTGGGTCAGACATTGCTGTGCTCTTTTGGATATGTGGTATTGTGTGCCATGTGGTTTATGGACTTTATTTTATGCTATAATGAGTAATATTTGTAGAAACTGGAATGTCCTATGCTGGAATGTAAGAGATCTGAATTTTGAAGCTAGACAGAGAGTTGTTAGGCAGAAAATTGAGGAAAGCCAATGTTCAATAGCCTGTCTACAAGAAACTAAGTGCTCGTCTTTTGACTCTAGGTCAATTAAATCTTTCTGCCCTAAAAGATTTGATTCTTTTGCTTGTTCTCCTTCCATTGGAGCTTCTGGGGGAATCCTTGTGGTCTGGAATTCTGCTATTTTTATTGGCACCTTAATTGAAGTACAACAATTTGCTATGGTTGTTCAATTTATCTCCAGACAGAACAATGAAATGTGGACTGTAGTTGTTGTTTATGGCCCTTTTCAGGGTGAAGCCAGGGACAATTTTGTTACTTGGTTATATAACCTGTGTATCCCCCTTAATGAGCACTGGTTATTGCTTGGTGACTTCAATTTCCTTAGGTCTGTGGATAATAGAAACTTACCTGGTGGAGACGTAAATGACATGTTCATTTTCAATGAGATAATTGGGCACCTGAGCCTTCTTGAGCTTCCAATCAAAGGCAGATCCTACACCTGGTCCAATATGCAAGATATCCCACTTCTTGAGCAGCTGGACTGGTTCCTCACCTCTGTGGACTGGATCACTGACTATCCTATGACTGAAGTTCTCCCCTTGGCCAGGACTGCTTCTGATCATGTACCTTGCTTGGTCTCCATTAAGACTATCATACCAAAATCAAATCTCTTTAGGTTTGAAAATTATTGGATGGAGCTAGAGGGTTTCATGGACTTTGTTGAATCATCTTGGAAACAACCCTCTAGGAAAGCACATATAACTGCTAGGATTGCAGACAAATTTAAAAGTTTGAGAATGTGCCTTAAGAGGTGGCAAATGAATGTCTCCAAATTGAAATTATTGATCAGCAAATGCAATCATGTTATTTCCTTCTTGATGAGTTGGAGGAGTGGAGACCCCTTTTTAGGAAGGAGATTAATTTCAGAAGAATTGTCAAAACCCACTTGGAAAAGCTTCTGCACCTGCAGTTTTTATATTGGAAAAAGAGATGCACTATTAGGTATTTTAAGGTTGGGGGAGAGAATAACAAATTCTTTCATGCTATGGCCATTGAGAGACACAGGAGAAATTCTATAGCTAGTCTTAAGCTACCTGATGGTTCTGTGGTCTCTATTCACTCTCAAATGGCTAGAATTATTTGGAGTTGCTTTAAGAACAGAATGGGCACTTCTAGAGGGATTATGATGGGCTTTGACTTGCCATCACTACTTACCCCTGTGGCTGGCCTTGAGGTGCTCACTAAGCTTTTTGAAAAGGAAGAAATGGACAATGTGGTCAAGCACATGCCTGTGGATAAAGCACATGGTCCTGATGGTTTCAATGGTTTGTTTTTCAAGAAATGTTGGCACCTAATTTCATATGACTTTTATGAGCTGGCCCAGGCTTTTCATGAGGGATCTGCTGTCTTGGAGAACATTAACAGTTCTTTTATTACTCTGGGGCCCAAAAAGCTATCACCTGAGGAAGCGGGGGATTATAGGCCTATCTCTCTCACTAGTATGGGGCTCAAATTTCTATCCAAAATGGCTGCAAATAGATTCTAGGAGTTGATTATGCAGTGCATTCACAGAAATTAGTATGGTTTCATTAAGAGCAGAACAATCCAGGATTGTCTTGGTTGGACCTTTGAATATTTGCAGTCATTAGTCCAAGAGACCAATAGTAATCCTCAAACTGGACTTTGAGAAGGCCTTTGATTCTGTTGATCATGAAGCTATTTTTCAAATTCTTAGGCATAAGGGTTTCAATGAAAAGTGGATCCTCTGGATGAAACAGCTTCTGGCCACGGGTACTTCTTCTATTCTTCTTAATGGTGTCCCTGGAAGGAAGTTTGTTTGCAAAAAGGAGTTAGACAGGGTGACCCTGTATCTCCTCTTCTTTTTGTCATAGCTGCTGATCTATTGCAAACAGTGATTAATGCTATGTTCGGGAAGGGAGTTCTTCACCTCCCTATACCTTGCCATGATAGAGACTACCCTGTGATCCAGTATGCTGATGATACATTGATCATCCTACCTGCTGATAGGGTCCAGCTTCTGGCCCTGAAGGATATGTTGAAGGTGTTCTCTCAGTCCACAGGTGTGGATGTCAATTACCATAAATCCTTTATTATTCCAATCAATGTTGACTCTCCTGTGATGGAGGATCTGCTGGGGAACGTAGTAATTTCAAAAAAAATTCCTACGCACACGCAAGATCATGGTGATGCATAGCAATGAGAGGGGAGAGTGTTGTATATGTACCCTCGTAGACCGGAAGCGGAAGCATTAGCACAACGCGGTTGATGTAGTCGTACGTCTTCACGGCCCGACCGATCAAGCACCGAAACTACGGCACCTCCGAGTTCTAGCACACGTTCAGCTCGATGACGATCCCCGGACTCCGATCCAGCAAAGTGTCGGGGAAGAGTTCCGTCAGCACGACGGCGTGGTGACGATCTTGATGTTCTACTGTCGCAGGGCTTCGCCTAAGCACCGCTACAATATTATTGAGGATTATGGTGGAGGGGGGCACCGCACACGGCTAAGAGAATGATCACGAAGATCAACTTGTGTGTCTAGAGGTGCCCCCCTGCCCCTGTATATAAAGGAGCAAGGGGGAGAGGCCGGCCGGCCCTTGGGGCGCGCTAAGGAGGGGGGAGTCCTCCTCCTAGTAGGAGTAGGACTCCCCTTTCCTAGTCCAACTAGGAAGAGAGAAGGGGGAAGGAAAGAGAGGGAGAGGGAGAGGGAAAGAGGGGCCGCGCCCCCCTCCCCTAGTCCAATTCGGACTCCCCATGGGAGGGGGTGCGCCACCTCCTCGGCTGCTTCCCTCTCTCTCCCCTCAGGCCCACTAAGGCCCAATACTTCCCCAGGGGTTCCGGTAACCCTTCCGGCACTCCGGTTTTCTCCGAAATCACCCGAAACACTTCCGTGTCCGAATATAGCCATCCAATATATCGATCTTTATGTCTCGACCATTTCGAGACTCCTCGTCATGTCCATGATCATATCCGGGACTCCGAACAACCTTTGGTACATCAAAATATATAAACTCATAATGAACTGTCATCATAATGTTAAGCGTGCGGACCCTACGGGTTCGAGAACAATGTAGACATGACCGAGACACGTCTCCGGTCAATAACCAATAGCGGAACCTGGATGCTCATATTGGCTCCTACATATTCTACGAAGATCTTTATCGGTCAGACCACATAACAACATATGTTGTTCCCTTTGTCATCGGTATGTTACTTGCCCGAGATTCAATCGTCGGTATCTCAATACCTAGTTCAATATCGTTATCGGCAAGTTTCTTTACTCGTTCCATAATACATCATATCGCAACTAACTCATTAGTTGCATTGCTTGCAAGGCTTAATTGATGTGCATTACCGAGAGGGCCCAGAGATACCTCTCCGACAATCGGAGTGACAAATCCTAATCTCGAAATACGCCAACCCAACATGTACCTTTGGATACACCTGTAGAGCACCTTTATAATAACCCAGTTACGTTGTGACGTTTGGTAGCGCACAAAGTGTTCCTCCGGCAAACGGGAGTTGCATAATCTCATAGTCACAGGAACATGTATAAGTCATGAAGAAAGCAATAGCAACATACTAAACAATCGGGTGCTAAGCTAATGGAATGGGTCATGTCAATCACATCATTCTCCTAATGATGTGATCCCGTTAACCAAATGACAACACATGTCTATGGTTAGGAAACATAACCATCTTTGATTAACGAGCTAGTCAAGTATAGGCATACTAGTGACGTTTAGTTTGTCTATGTATTCACACAAGTATTATGTTTCCGGTTAATACAATTCTAGCATGAATAATAAACATTTATCATGATATAAGGAAAAATAATAACTTTATTATTGCCTCTAGGGCATATTTCCTTCAGTCTCCCACTTGCACTAGAGTCAATAATCTAGATTACACAGTAATGATTCTAACACCCATGGAGCCTTGGTGCTGATCATGTTTTGCTCGTGGAAGAGGCTTAGTCAACGGGTCTGCTACATTCAGATCCGTATGTTTCTTGCAAATCTCTATGTCTCCCACCTGGACTAGATCCCGGATGGAATTGAAGCGTCTCTTGATGTGCTTGGCTCTCTTGTGAAATCTGGATTCCTTTGCCAAGGCAATTGCACCAGTATTGTCACAAAAGATTTTCATTGGACCCGATGCACTAGGTATGACACCTAGATCGGATATGAACTCCTTCATCCAGACTCCTTCGTTTGCTGCTTCTGAAGCAGCTATGTACTCCGCTTCACATGTAGATCCCGCCACGACGCTTTGTTTAGAACTGCACCAACTGACAGCTGCACCATTTAATGTAAATACGTATCCGGTTTGCGATTTAGAATCGTCCGGATCAGTGTCAAAGCTTGCATCAATGTAACCATTTACGATGAGCTCTTTGTCACCTCCATATACGAGAAACATATCCTTAGTCCTTTTCAGGTATTTCAGGATGTTCTTGACCACTGTCCAGTGATCCACTCCTGGATTACTTTGGTACCTCCCTGCTAGACTTATAGCAAGACACACATCAGGTCTGGTACACAGCATTGCATACATGATAGAGCCTATGGCTGAAGCATAGGGAACATCTTTCATTTTCTCTCTATCTTCTGCAGTGGTCGGGCATTGAGTCTTACTCAACTTCACACCTTGTAACACATGCACTAATCCTTTCTTTGCTTGATCCATTTTGAACTTCTTCAAAACTTTGTCAAGGTATGTGCTTTGTGAAAGTCCAATTAAGCGTCTTGATCTATCTCTATAGATCTTAATGCCCAATATGTAAGCAGCTTCACCGAGGTCTTTCATTGAAAAACTCTTATTCAAGTATCCCTTTATGCTATCCAGAAATTCTATATCATTTCCGATTAGTAATATGTCATCCACATATAATATCAGAAATGCTATAGAGCTCCCACTCACTTTCTTGTAAATACAGGCTTCTCCAAAAATCTGTACAAAACCAAATGCTTTGATAGTTTATTCCAACTCCGAGAGGCTTGCACCAGTCCATAAATGGATCGCTGGAGCTCGCACACTTTGTTAGTTCCCTTTGGATCGACAAAACCTTCCGGCTGCATCATATACAACTCTTCTTCCAGAAATCCATTCAGCAATGCAGTTTTGACATCCATCTGCCAAATTTCATAATCATAAAATGCGGCAATTGCTAACATGATTCGGACAGACTTAAGCATCGCTACGGGTGAGAAGGTCTCATCGTAGTCAATCCCTTGAACTTGTCGAAAACCTTTTGTGACAAGTCGAGCTTTGTAGACAGTAACATTACCGTCAGCGTCAGTCTTCTTCTTGAAGATCCATTTATTCTCAATTGCTTGCCTATCATTGGGCAAGTCAACCAAAGTCCACACTTTGTTCTCATACATGGATCCCATCTCAGATTTCATGGCTTCAAGCCATTTTGCGGAATCTGGGCTCACCATCGCTTCTTCATAGTTCACAAGTTCATCATGATCTAGTAGCATGACTTCCAGAACAGGATTACCGTACCATTCTGGTGCGGATCTTACTCTGGTTGATCTACGAGGTTCAGTAGTAACTTGTTCTGAAGTTTCATGATCATCATCATTAACTTCCTCACTAATTGGTGCAGGTGTCACAGAAACCGGTTTCTATGATGTACTACTTTCCAATAAGGGAGCAGGTACAGTTACCTCATCAAGTTCTACTTTCCTCCCACTCACTTCTTTCGAGAGAAACTCTTTCTCTAAAAAGGATCCATTCTTAGCAACAGATGTCTTGCCTTCGGATCTATGATAGAAGGTGTACCCAACTGTCTCCTTTGGGTATCCTATGAAGACACATTTCTTCGATTTGGGTTCGAGCTTATCAGGTTGAAGTTTTTTCACATAAGCATCGCATCCCCAAACTTTTAGAAACGACAACTTTGGTTTCTTGCCAAACCATAGTTCATAAGGCGTCGTCTCAACGGATTTTGATGGTACCCTATTTAACGTGAATGTGGCTGTCTCTAAAGCATAACCCCAAAATGATAGCGGTAAATCTGTAAGAGACATCATAGATCGTACCATATCAAGTAAAGTACGATTACGACGTTCGGACACACCATTACGCTGTGGTGTTCTGGGTGGCGTGAGTTGCGAAACTATTCCGCATTGTTTCAAATGTAGACCAAACTCGTAACTCAAATATTCTCCTCCATGATCAGATCGTAGAAACTTTATTTTCTTGTTACGATGATTTTCAACTTCACTATGAAATTCTTTGAACTTTTCAAATGTTTCAGACTTATGTTTCATTAAGTAGATATACCCATATCTGCTTAAATCATCTGTGAAGGTGAGAAAATAACGATATCCGCCACGAGCTTCAACATTCATTGGACCACATACATCTGTATGTATGATTTCCAACAAATCTGTTGCTCTCTCCATAGTACCGGAGAACGGCGTTTTAGTCATCTTACCGATGAGGCACGGTTCGCAAGTACCAAGTGATTCATAATCAAGTGGTTCCAAAAGTCCATCAGTATGGAGTTTCTTCATGCGCTTTACACCGATATGACCTAAACGGCAGTGCCACAAATAAGTTGCACTATCATTATCAACTCTGCATCTTTTGGCTTCAACGTTATGAATATGTGTATCACTACTATCGAGATTCATAAAAAATAGACCACTCTTCAAGGGTGCATGACCATAAAAGATATTACTCATATAAATAGAACAACCATTATTCTCTGATTTAAATGAATAACCGTCTCACATCAAACAAGATCCAGATATAATGTTCATGCTTAACGCTGGCACCAAATAACAATTATTTAGGTCTAATACTAATCCCGATGGTAGATGTAGAGGTAGCGTGCCGACTGCGATCACATCGACTTTGGAACCATTTCCCACGCGCATCGTCACCTCGTCCTTCGCCAGTCTTCGCTTAATCCGTAGTCCCTGTTTCGAGTTACAAATATTAGCAATAGAACCAGTATCAAATACCCAGGTGCTACTGCGAGCTCTAGTAAGGTACACATCAATAACATGTATATCACATATACCTTTGTTCACCTTGCCATCCTTCTTATCCGCCAAATACTTGGGGCAGTTCCGCTTCCAGTGACCAGTCTGCTTGTAGTAGAAGCACTCAGTTTCAGGCTTAGGTCCAGACTTGGGTTTCTTCTCCTCAGCAGCAACTTGCTTGCTGTTCTTCTTGAAGTTCCCCTTCTTCTTCCCCTTGCCCTTTTTCTTGAAACTAGTGGTCTTGTTGACCATCAACACTTGATGCTCCTTCTTGATTTCTACCTCCGCAGCTTTTAGCATTGCGAAGAGCTCGGGAATTGTTTTATCCATCCCTTGCATATTATAGTTCATCACGAAGCTCTTGTAGCTAGGTGGAAGTGATTGGAGAATTCTCTCAATGACGCAATCATCCGGAAGATTAACTCCCAGTTGAATGAAGTGATTATTATACCCAGACATTTTGAGTATATGCTCACTGACAGAACTGTTCTCCTCCATCTTGCAGCTATAGAACTTATTGGAGACTTCATATCTCTCAATCCGGGCATTTGCTTGAAATATTAACTTCAACTCTTGGAACATCTCATATGCTCCATGACGTTCAAAACGTCGTTGAAGTCCCGGTTCTAAGCCGTAAAGCATGGCACATTGAACTATCGAGTAGTCATCAGCTTTGCTCTGCCAGACGTTCTTAATGTCGTCAGTTGCATCAGCAGCAAGCCTGGCACCCAGCGGTGCTTCTAGGACGTAATTCTTCTGTGCAGTAATGAGGATAATCCTCAAGTTATGGACCCAATCCGTGTAATTGCTACCATCATCTTTCAACTTTGCTTTCTCAAGGAACGCATTAAAATTCAACGGAACAACAGCAAGAGCCATCTATCTAGAATTAAACATAAACAAGCAAGATACTATCAGGTACTAAGTTCATGATAAATTTAAGTTCAATTAATCATATTACTTAAGAACTCCCACTTAGAAAAACATCCCTCTAATCTTCTAAGTGATCACGTGATCCAAATCAACTAAACCATAACCGATCATCACGTGAAATGGAGTAGTTTTCAATGGTGAACATCACTATGTTGATCATATCTACTATATGATTCATGCTCGACCTTTCGGTCTTAGTGTTCCGAGGCCATATCTGCATATGCTAGGCTCATCAAGTTTAACCTGAGTATTCTGCGTGTGCAAAACTGGCTTGCACCCGTTGTAGATGGACATAGAGCTTATCACACCCGATCATCACGTGGTGTCTGGGCACGACGAACTTTGGCAACGGTGCATACTCAGGGAGAACACTTTTATCTTGAAATTTAGTGAGAGATCATCTTATAATGCTACCGTCAATCAAAGCAAGATAAGATGCATAAAAGATAAACATCACATGCAATCAATATAAGTGATATGATATGGCCATCATCATCTTGTGCTTGTGATCTCCATATCTGAAGCATCGTCATGATCACCATCGTCACCGGCGCGACACCTTGATCTCAATCGTAGCATCGTTGTCGTTTCGGCAATCTTATGCTTCTACGACTATCGCTACCGCTTAGTGATAAAGTAAAGCATTACAGGGCGATTGCATTGCATACAATAAAGCGACAACCATATGGCTCCTGCCAGTTGCCGATAACTCGGTTACAAAACATGATCATCTCATACAATAAAATTTAGCATCATGTCTTGACCATATCACATCACAACATGCCCTGCAAAAACAAGTTAGACGTCCTCTACTTTGTTTGTTGCAAGTTTTACGTGGCTGCTACGGGCTTAAGCAAGAACCAATCTTACCTACACATCAAAACCACAACGATAGTTTGTCAAGTTGGTGCTGTTTTAACCTTCACAAGGACCGGGCGTAGCCACACTCAGTTCAACTAAAGTTGGAGAAACTGACACCCGCCAGCCACCTGTGTGCAAAGCACATTGGTAGAACCAGTCTCACGTAAGCGTACGCGTAATGTCGGTCCGGGCCGCTTCATCCAACAATACCGCCGAACCAAAGTATGACATGCTGGTAAGCAGTATGACTTATATCGCCCGCAACTCACTTGTGTTCTACTCGTGCATATAACATCAACACATAAAACCTAGGCTCTGATACCACTATTGGGGAACGTAGTAATTTTAAAAAAATTCCTACGCACACGCAAGATCATGGTGATGCATAGCAACGAGAGGGGAGAGTGTTGTCTACGTACCCTCGTAGACCGGAAGCGGAAGTGTTAGCACAACGCGGTTGATGTAGTCGTACGTTTTCACGGCCCGACCGATCAAGCACCGAAACTACGGCACCTCCGAGTTCTAGCACACGTTCAGCTCGATGACGATCCCCGGACTCCGATCCAGCAAAGTGTCGGGGAAGAGTTCCGTCAGCACGACGGCGTGGTGACGATCTTGATGTTCTACCGTCGCAGGGCTTCGCCTAAGCACTGCTACAATATTATCGAGGATTATGGTGGAGGGGGGCACCGCACACGGCTAAGAGAACGATCACGAAGATCAACTTGTGTGTCTAGAGGTGCCCCCCTGCACCTGTATATAAAGGAGCAATGGGGAGAGGCCAGCCGGCCCTTGGGGCGCGCCAAGGAGGGGGGAGTCCTCCTCCTACTAGGAGCAGGACTCCCCTTTCCTAGTCCAACTAGGAAGGGAGAAGGGGGAAGGAAAGAGAGGGAGAGGGAGAGGGAAAGAGGGGCCGCGCCCCCCTCCCCTAGTCCAATTCAGACTCCCCATGGGAGGGGGCACGCCACCTCCTGGGCTGCTGCCCTCTCTCTCTCCTCAGGCCCACTAAGGCCCAATACTTCCCCGGGGGGTTCCGGTAACCCTTCCGGCACTCCGGTTTTCTCCGAAATCACCCAAAACACTTCCGGTGTCCGAATATAGCCGTCCAATATATTGATCTTTATGTCTCGACCATTTCGAGACTCCTCGTCATGTCCGTGATCATATCCCGGACTCCGAACAACCTTCGGTACATCAAAATATATAAACTCATAATAAACTGTCATCATAATGTTAAGCGTGCGGACCCTACGGGTTCGAGAACAATGTAGACATGACCGAGACACGTCTCCGGTCAATAACCAATAGCGGAACCTGGATGCTCATATTGGCTCCTACATATTCTACGAAGATCTTTATCGGTCAGACCGCATAACAACATACGTTGTTCCCTTTGTCATCGGTATGTTACTTGCCCGAGATTCGATCGTCGGTATCTCAATACCTAGTTCAATCTCGTTATCAGCAAGTCTCCTTACTCGTTCCGTAATACATCATCTCGCAACTAACTCATTAGTTGCATTGCTTGCATGGCTTAATTGATGTGCATTATCAAGAGGGCCCAAAGATACCTCTCCGACAATCGGAGTGACAAATCCTAATCTCGAAATACGCCAACCCAACATGTACCTTTGGAGACACCTGTAGAGCACCTTTATAATCACCCAGTTATGTTGTGACGTTTGGTAGCACACAAAGTGTTCCTCCGGCAAACGGGAGTTGCATAATCTCATAGTCACAGGAACATGTATAAGTCATGAAGAAAGCAATAGCAACATACTAAACGATCGGGTGCTAAGCTAATGGAATGGGTCATGTCAATCATATCATTCTCCTAATGATGTGATCCCGTTAATCAAATGACAACACATGTCTATGGTTAGGAAACATAACCATCTTTGATTAACGAGCTAGTCAAGTAGAGGCATACTAGTGACGTTTAGTTTGTCTATGTATTCACACACGTATTATGTTTCCGATTAATACAATTCTAGCATGAATAATAAACATTTATCATGATATAAGGAAATAAATAATAACTTTATTATTGCCTCTAGGGCATATTTCCTTCAGGATCTTGCTGCTGCTTTTGGTTGCAATATTGGTAAGATGCCATTCACATATCTTGGCTTACCTGTGGGGACTACAAGGCCAAAAATGGCGGACTTCATGCCTTTAGTTGACTGTATGGATAGAAGAATGAATGCCAGCTCCTCATTTCTTAACCAAGGTGAAAGGCTGCAGTTCCTCAACTCTGCCCTGTCCTCAATGCCAATCTTCTTTCTGTGTAGCCTAGCTGTTCCTGCTGGTATACTCAAGTAGTTGGAAAGAATCCAAAGGCTGTGCCTGTGGAGAAAACATAGAGATGAGCCAACCCCATCTCTTGCTCCTTGGGAGCTCATCTGTAGGCCAAAAAATAAAGGGGGTCTTGGTATCCTTAACCTGGGGGTTCAGAATGTGGCCCTCCTACTCAAGCATGCTAGTAATTTCCTCAACAAAAGAGATATTCCTTGGGTGTCCCTAGTTTGGGATTCATATTATTATGAAGGAATGCCCCAGTGAACAAATGATTGTGGCTCCTTTTAGTGGAGGGATATTTGCAAAGTAATGCAGAATTTTAGAGATTGCTCCTGGGTGCAGATTAATGAAGGGGACACTGCTCTTTTTTGGTCTGATAATTGGAACCTTGGCAGTGAAGTTTCTAGTTTGCAGACAAGATTTCCAAGGTTATTTTCTTTTACCAAGGACCCCTGGATTTTAGTTAAGGAAATTTTCAATACCCATGATATGTACCAACTTTTCCACCTTCCTTTGTCTGCTCAAGTCTTTGATGAGTTAAACTTGATTAAGGATTTGATGGGCTCCCACAGTAGAGTAGCTAGTTCAAAGGACTTATGGTTCTGGCAGGGCTCATCCAAGGTTTTCAAGCCTAAGATGTTCTACTCTCACACCTTTGTGTCTGAATCCTTTAACCCTTTACTTTGTTGGATTTGGAAATCCTCCTGTACCCTCAGGATCAAGGTGTTTGCTTGGATGCTTATCATGGACAGGCTGAACACCAAGGATATGGTTGAAAGAAGACATTGACACATGGAAGATGGAGTTCATTGTAGGCTCTGCCCCTTACTGACTAGAGAAACTAGGGACCATCTGTTCTTCAACCGCAATTTTAGTATTAGGATCTGGAATTATCTGAAGATTGATTGGTCTACTGGCACCTCCATGCTTGATTTGGTTACTTAGGCAAGGAAAAGTTTTAATAAGCCTTTCTTCACTGAAGTGGTGTTCATTGCCTGCTGGAATATTTGGATCATCAGAAATGCCAAAGTGTTTAGAAGTGAGAGGGCAAGTTTCAATAATGGAGAAGTGCTTTCAGGCATGATATTAGCCTGATGTAGCACAGAATCAAATCTACTTACAAGGATGACTTACTGAAATGGATCTCTTTCCTCCTCCCTTAAGTTTGTTTTTGTAAGCTTTCCTTTTTTTCTTTTGTTTTCTGGTTACTCCTTGTAATCATACTGTTGTAATTGTTTTTTATTCCTAATAAAGTTTTGATCTGCTTTGGGGGTTTTGCCCCATAGTTCCCAGTCAAAAAAAACAACCCACCGCCACCACCTCATGTGGACAACTTATCCTGTTTTCTGAGGTTGAATCCGCCGGTGTTTTCCAGTAGCACCGAGCCGATTGTTGCTGATGACTAGCTCCACAAGATTGGAAGGGAGCTGACCATCGTAGGTTGCATAGATGCTGAGAAGGTGCGCTTTGCCGCACATCAATTGGATGGACCCGTAGCCTCATGGTGGGAGAATCACACAGCCATTTTTCCCATAGCCAATGTCACATGGGATCAGTTTCAGCAAGCTCTCCGCATAGCCCATGTCTCAACCGGAGCTATGAGTATGAAGAAGCGTGAGTTTTGCAACTTACGGCAGGGAAATCGTATTGTGGGGCAGTACATGGATGAGTTTAGTAAGTTAGCTCGCTATGCCCCAGATGATGTGGCCACAGATGCCGCAAAGCAGGAGAAGTTTATGGAAGGGATGAATGATGAGCTGAGTATGCAGTTGATGGTGGCAACCTTCACTAACTACCAGGAGTTGGTAGATAGGGCCCTCATGATTGAAGGCAAGCAACAATAGATAGAGAGCCGCAAAAGGAAGTATGGACAGGGGAAGTACAATTCTGGAGCTCAGCAGAAGCCTTGCTTTACCCCTAACTCAGGAGGATACACCCATAACCACAGTGGCCCCAAGAATGGAAATGGGAATGGAGGAAGCAACAACTAGAACCGTTCCAACCCAGCAACACCCGCTAAGAAGGACCCGAGCCATGTTAACTGTTACAAGTGCGGGAAGACTGGACACTACGCCAATAATTGTTCTGAGTTGAATAATGACAATGGAACCTCTGGAAAGAAGCCCAATCCCTTCACCAGAGGTCAAGTGAACCACATCAACGTGGAGGAGGTTGAAGATCAGCCTGACGCTGTGATTGGTAAGTTTTTGATTAAGTCTTTTACCGCTCTCGTTCTTTTTGATACTGGTGCATCGCATTCATATGTATCGAGGGGATTTGTGGATAAGTATAAGTTGCACACCAAAGTTCTTAATACACCTATGTTAGTAAGCTCGCCAGGAGCAGAGTATATGGCAAGAAGAGGATGTTTCAGATGCCATTGACCATAGGTAGGCATGTTTTCCCCTCAGACCTAATAGTTTTGGAGTCACAAGGATTGGATGTGATACTAGGCATGGATTGGCTATCGATGTATGGAGGAAATATCGATTGTGCTAGTGAGTCAATTCTACTCACCACCCCAGAGGGAAAAAGGATCAAGTATGTGTCTAGGCATGCGCCAAGGAGGACCCAAGTGAATTCCCTCTCGGGAGTTGTTCAGGAAGAAGTGTATGTTGTGAAGGATTACCCGGATGTATTTCCAGAGGAACTACCAGGCATGCCACCAGGCCGAGACATAGAGTTTTTAATAGAGCTGTTACCAGGCACCAGACCAATATCGAAGAGACGTTCAAGAACAAGTACCCACTACCGATGATCAATGATCTGTTTGACCAACTACAGGGAGCTAAAGTATTCTCCAAGATCGATCTTCGATCAGGATACCACCAGTTGAAGATCCGAGAACAGGATATACCTAAGACAACTTTTACCACAAGGAATGGGCTATATGAGCACACGGTCATGTCATTTGGATTGACTAATGCCCCTGCCTATTTTATGAGTATGATGAACAAGATGTTCATGGAGTTTTTGGATAAGTTTGGTGTGGTGTTCATTGATGATATATTGGTGTACTCGAAGAATGAAGAGGAACACAAGGAACATTTGCGACTAGTTCTAGAGAAGCTCAGGGAACATCAGCTATATGCCAAGTTGTAACACCCCAAATTTTCAATTTGGAATGTTATACATAGGTCATTCATGCATATCATATTTTACTGCATTTTTGCTTTGCGATCCTCGAAATTCTAAGCAACTCAAGGACCCACGGAGAGAGTTGGGGATTTCACGTTTTTCATATTTGAATTTTATCAAATATCGAAACAAATATCACTTTGGTATTAATTATTTTTCTCTCAAAAAATATTTCATATTAAAATATAGTAGAGGAGATAATATGACTTATCCAAAATAAAGGGAATATAGGAGGAAACATATTAAAATCAAATAAGTAATTTCTTTTTGGACTTTTATTGCTATTTTATTTAAATTAGGAAAATTATGTGTTTTTCAAAATTGCATTAGAGGCCCAAATAAATGTTCACTTTGTGTGAAATATTATTACAGGACCGTGAAAATTTATTTCAGGATTTTTGGACTTCGTTTAGTATTTCTTTTATTTGTTTTTCCACGTCAGGATTATTTTTTTAAAAAAAGTGCACCGACCTAACCGGGCCGTGCCCGATCCGGACACTGCCCGGCCAGGCTTTATAAGCCGCGGCCCAACCCCGCCGCCAGCCCAGCCGCCGCCTCGATCCGTGCGTCGCCGCCGTCGCCGCCCGCCGCCGCCGCCGCCGAGGTAGCCGCCGCCATCCGGTTTTTCTCATGAAAAGCCGATCGGTTTTTTTCTAGTAAACCCTAGATTCGTTTTTTTAGATTTCGGTTGGGTTCGGTTTTTTGTCGGTTTATTATTTAGCGGATGTTCGTCCATACGTTCGTTTTAACGAACGCTGTTCGTCAGTTAGCCGCAGACAGCGAACGTTCGTTCGTTAGCCTGTTCGTCTCATTTTATTTTCCAGGGTTTCTCCGCGATTATTTTCGATCGTGATTTCTGCCCTAATCTTTGTTTTACTTTATCTTTTCGCTCGTTTATCCAAATCAGGTGAAACAAGCGCCTAGATCTTCCTCTCGAAGCCCTTTTTCTATTTAACCAACTTGAACAAGATTTTGGTACTGTAAAATTTTACTTTAGTCCATATTAGTAACGGATCTTGTTTCTTTTGTAGTTTGAGTTTTGTTGCTCTATTTGATTTGATTCTTTTTGCAAATCGAATCTCTTCAGTTGAGTTTTCAGATTCGGTCTTCTTATTTGAGTTTTACCCGTGCATCCTTGCTTGATTTCTTATGTATGCTATTGTTTGTTTGCGCTAGAATTCCCAGAGTACGAAGGTGCTACTACGAATCTCTAGGATTTGCAGATCGTCAGCAAGGCAAGTAACACATTGATCATACCCCTTTATTACCCAGTTTTTATGCATTAGTTTCAACCCTCACACATTGCATGAGTAGGATCTCTTAACATGTGGGTCTGGGAAGTAGATGATGAGGTAGAACCTATTACCTGTTTTACTATCAAACCCTTGGGAGTTACTTCTACGTTATGCTTATATTACTATGCTATGCTCATAGACGTGGTTTAGGTTTGAGTGGATCCATGACATATGTGAGTTTGTTAATTAATGGTTCAACTTAAGGTGGCAACTTTAATACACATCTGGGTGGATTGCTTGTGGGCACCTGGAGAATCCAGTGTTGTCCTAGGATATCTCGGAGTAACCGTGTGATCATCCTACGGTCTGCCACCCAGGCTCAAAGGGATCATGAGATTATTCATGCTAGAAACTTCCGTGTGCAGCCACAAGCCATTATGGGCTCTGGCATAGTTGAGTAGGAGGTGCCGTACATTCGGTACTTGGATCGGTCGGATCATGAAGACATACGACTACATCAATCGCGTTGTGCTAACGCTTCCGCATTCGGTCTACGAGGGTACGTGGACACACTCTCCCCTCTCGTTGCTATGCATCACCATGATCTTGCGTGTGCGTTGGAAATTTTTGAAATTACTACGTTCCCCAACAGGCCCATACTAGCTTCTTTCGTAATACAGGAAGGAAAGGAAGAACGAAATAAAGGCGGCGCGTGCCCCTACGGCGGTCCGCAAAGACGGGCTCTTGGCACCGTCCCAAGCTCAGCCAGACCCCTCCTCGCACTTCATGGAGGTGCGGCAGCGGGACGATCCACTGCTACCTTCGAAGCGGGCGCGGCGGTGTGGCGGCTGGTCGTAACCACCGCTGCTGGAGCTGTCACCGGGGGAAGAGCCGTCATAGCTGGACGAGACATGGTCGGCACCAAGGGCGGGTTCGCCCTCATCCTCATCACGACCATCGCCAAGGCCGAGCACCTCCTCACCGTCGTTGACCTCGGGGCAGCACCCGACGCGGCGACCATCTTCCCCAAACACCCTCACGTAGAGGGTCGCGTCACCGTCATACTTGAAATGAAGGGTGAACTGCCTGCCCAGGTCGCGCACGCGGGCAAACGTCTGCCAGCCACGCGCCAGGGCTATGTTCCCTGCGACGGAGACCTCAACCGCGACCCAGGAAGCCCTGCTGCAGCAGCCATCCGCCTGCAGCTAGAGCCCGCCTGGACCTGAGGCTGGCAGGTCGTCGGCGAAGAAGCACGGGAGCTGAATCCAGTTGCCTGCCGGGTTCTCCGACCAGACAACGAACTCCGGCAGCACCTCCGCCGAGTGGAAGCGCGGCCGGGGAGGCCGCGTGACCATGGCACGTCTCCCTTCATCAATAGGACTGACACGACCGGAGCGACCCCTGCCACGCGAAGCGGCACCGCCGCGGCTGCGCGAGGGGGGTAGCAGTGTGCTTGCGAGGACGACCGCGTCCATGCTTGGTCACTGGAGAGTGAGGCCCCTCGCGAAGGGCCTTCCCCTTCTCCATGGCGGAGAACCTCTTCGACAGCGCCATTGGTGTCACAACTGGCAATGGAGCAAAGGGGGAGAAGTGAGCGGAATGGGAAGAGATGGGCGACGGCGGCTCTGCCCCCTCCCCATTTATAGCAGAAGAAGGCCAACCAGTGCCCCCCACGATCACAGGTAATGATGGTTTTTCCTTGCATGCAGCAGGGACTCGTCAAGTCGAGGCAACGTGGGGAAGCGCAGGCGCCCACGTCCGATCAGTCGCCATGTGTCAACCAGGGCCGCATGCTATTGGGGCCCGCGGCGCTCCGCACTTGCCGTTTGGCTTCGCCTCGAAGCCAAGCCCGAGCGCGCCTTGGGCCCGGGGGCTACTGTCGGCGTTCTGGGAACTGGGGTCCCCAGACTTGCCTGCCTATGGCCCACGGCGTGGCTCTGCAAGCAGGCCCGTACGGCCCATCTTCACCAACAAGCATTCAAGACCCTCGCGAGGGGCCAAGCCTAGCGAGGCGGACGACACAAGATCTCCTCAGAAGCGGCCTCACCAGGCTGGCTCGCGAGGGGCGGAGAAATCAAGGAAAGGCAAATCTCGCGAGGTTCCAATGACGTGAGGCATGACGATCGAGACCAGGCGGGTGCCAGGGGGGCGCCAGCATGCACAATGTCCTTGTTTCCTCTTTGGTGCTAAGGAGGCAGGCACAGACGAAGAGTACCGAGGCGTCAAGCAAAGGTTTCCATATTGGTGCAATGAGACGAAGACCAGCAGGACGACAAGAGGGAGGTCACCATGGAGCCCAAGGCGGCGTCACCACCAGAGCCTTTGGCAGGCGAAGACTGCTTTTGTCAGGATGACTTGTACTAGCTGTCCCCTTACAAATCGGCCATTGTTGGCTCCCTTCCCGCTCAATATTTGGGGAAGGACCAGGGCCTCTATAAATAGGACTATCCACCACAATAGCTAGGGGATCGACCTCATCTTGGATCGGAGCCATTCCATCCTTAGCCTCACACCGACCGAGCACAAGAACACATCACCTCAGGAGGCTATTCTTCCCCTTGTACTGTTCATCCTTATCCCGAGAGGCAATCCACCACTCCACACTAGAGTAGGGTATTACACCACAACAGTGGCCCGAACTATAAATCTTTGAGATCGTGGCGAGGTTGAGGGCGTGAGTAGGTAGGGGAGATCTTCGCGCGCACCCCAGTGTTCGAACCTTGAGGGGTTTTCCGGAACCCGAGATCCGACAGCCACCCCCCTCCTCTGGGACAAGGGTTCGCACCCCCTGTAACTTCATGCATAATCCAATCGACCAGCCTCCAGGCACCGAGACGTAGGGCTGTTACTTCCTCTGCGAAGGGCCTGAACTAGTAAATCTTGCATGCACAACTTCACAGTAGCCAGGATCTTGCCTCCTCATACCTACCCCCATTCTACTATCAGACTTAGAACCACGACACCATGCACATTAGCCAAAATAGATATAATGATTTTCTTTGCCCTTCATCTATGCTTGTTATGTTGACATGGTAATCCAGTAGTGTGGTGAAGCTCCCCGCATTATGAACAATGCCAAATTATGCTATTGATATTTTGAACTTACTCTTTATTTTCTAATTTGAAAATGGATGGAATTGACAGCACAGTTATCATCTTTGTTTATACATGTGCAAAACCTATCATCTCTCTGCTTGTTTCAGGGTGCTATGCCTGATGGCATGCACAAGTCTGCTGAAGGTTGTGAGACAAACCTAACATACTCCCTCCGGTCCTTTTTAGTTCACATATAAGATTTGACTGAAGTCAAGGCTCGTAATGTTTGACCAGCTTTGTAGAAAAAAGTGTCAACATTCACAATCTGAAATCAATACCACTAGATGTGCCATGACTTAAAGTTCCATATTATATAACTTTAACATGGCATATGTTGATATTTTTTCATGTAAATACGGTCAAACTTTGTGAAGTTTAACTTCAGAGAATTCTAATATGCAGAGTAAAAAGGACCGGAGGGAGTATATTGCAGCAAAGAAGGAAAAACATCTTGAAGATAGTGAGACAACCCCAAAGTCTTCTCTTGATGCAGTGTTCAAGTTACTTGAGACTAGCAGTCAGATAAGCTCACAGAATTCACTATCTGAATCAGTTCAACTTCTTTAGTCCCGTGTTCTAGCAGAAAGGCATTCTGCAACTCAACTTCGACTTGAAGTCCTATCTCTAAGAAAGATTGCGGAGAACACCAATGAGAACCTCATTGCTAAACAACTACACCTGGAAGCTATGACCGACATGCTAGGTTGGTCTCATAGCCTTGCTCAGCAGCTTGCGCATCAGTTCCCACGCAAGGCTAACCTTTCTTGAACTGTCTTGGAAGTGGTCTTGGTTCAGTATTATTTTGTTACGCTGCAATGGTGCCGAGTTTTTGTAATCTGCTTCTTCATTGCGCTTTATGATCACTGGTGGCGAACTTCGATGCCCAGTGGATGTAATATACCATAAATCCTTTATTGTATCGTGTAGGTTTTTTCTAAGTTACTATGTCGTAATTTCTTTATTGTATAGAGTAGGTTTGTTCTTAATTCCTACTAGTTATTGCCATCATTCGCTATCTGAAAAAATCTGATGTAGTCGACCGGGCAGAAACATTTGCCTCTAATAGGCCTGCTTTTTAGTGGGCCACAATTGGGCCGGCCTGCAACTTTCTTGGGCCTGAAAAGCCATTGGGTCCTTCACACTTTGCGCCAGGCCCACAACTTACTCGGGCCTATATTCAGCCCAAATTTTAGTTGGGCCTTTAGTGGACCCAACGCTTAGTTGGGCCCATGTAGGTTTGGGCCATTAACAGGCTGAATACTCTGCTGGCATATTATGTCCCAGAAGAAACCATGGGCCTTTAGCAGGCCGAAATGCATGTTGGGCCTCAATTTTCACTAGTCGTCGACGGGCCTTCAGCAGGCTGAAATGTAGACCGGTCCTTTTTTTGGCCCAGTTATATGACGGGCCATTACCAGGCCGAAACATATCTTGGGCCTTAGTTGGCCCACTAATATCATGGGTCTTTAAGTGGCCGAAAGCTTAGTACAGGCATCAACGGGCCAAATTATATGACATGCCTTTAATAGGCCCAAAGTCACGTTGGGATGAACTATTGCCACCTTTATCACGGGCCATTAGTGGGTCGGATGTCGCGTCGGACCATATATGGCCCATGGGCAACACGGGCCATTCCCAGGCCGAAGACACACCGGGCTGAAATGGGCCCATGTCTACATCGGGCCTCTAACAGGCCGAAAGTCACTGGGCTGTAATTGGGCCCAAATATTCGGTGAACAATTAACGGTCTAGATCTGGCTTCGGGCCGTAAATGGGACATGTTTAAACAGTCCGTTATTGGGCTGGCCCACTAGTACCCAAGTAAGTACTACGGGCCTTTGACTGGGCCAGCCTTTTTAACCTATATGGGCCTCTGTTGGGCCCTGCCACATGTCGATGTATCATAGGCATGTCTCCTCCATTGGACGGACGACATCTGGCCCACCGAGGAGTATACATGTGTTTCCTCCAGGCAATGATGATTTTATACCTGGAAAATCACCATTGGTCCGGGCTGCTAACGGGTTATCGGATCCAAAACGGAACCCGGTAGCTTAACGACGACCCGTTACGGTGGATGCCACGTGTCGGTTACCCTTGACGAAAGCATTTCCATGACACACAATTTATCATCATGGAAGTGGACACTTCCGTGATGATAATTTTGGCAATGGCATGGGACACTTCAACGACAGCACGGGTATGACTATCTTGATTCTGTCATAAAATCGTCATGGATGTACATGCATGACAAAAAACGTGACCTACTATGACAAACACGTATCATCACGGAAGTGTATTTTTTGTAGTGGCGCGGGAAAGGAGGATAAGTATAAACTAACAACTTGGTATGAAGCTGTCTAAACATGTCATGCAATAACTTAGAAAATGTACGACTTATTTGTTAAGTTTGTGTGACTCGGGCGCCCATGATCTATAAATCGGCAGTAACTTATTGGAACAAATACAGCTTATATGTACTAGTTAGGAAGGTAGACAATGAACATATATACGCTCTCCGTTATTTTATAGCCAATTTGGGAACATACAGGACAAAATAGGAAGAGGGATTGCGAGGAAATATGCCTCACCGCAATGGAGAGCAGTAAGTAACAGGTTTCTTAATGCAAACCCGGCCGGACCACAGGAGAGGCGAGGGTTACAGGATCGATATGCTCGAGGGTGGCTGGCGAGCAAATGAAGACGGCGAGGTGTGGGCAGCCGCCTATTGGGAACGACAGTGGAGCTAGGCTTGACGCCGAAGAGCGGGCACACGGCTGGGGTGAGCACGCCGGCGCCAGAAAGGGTTCTGCTATGGATCTGGGGGAGGGGGCAGCTGGCGGTGGAGATTGGGTGGATTAGTTGAGTGAAACGCGGGCGGGCAATGGGGGGTTGTTGGCGGCCTAGGTGAAAAGGGTGAAAAATATCCCCGGTCGCCACGCGGAAAGGCCTATGCAAACGGTTGCCTCTAAGCGCTCGTGTGCACAAAGAGAATAATTTCGTTTGAAATGAAGACGTACAAATTTTGAAATGAATACGTGAGTTCATCGTTTTTCCTCTAAATAATTCCCACGTTAAGCGATCACCATTATACCACGGGTTTGATTTGCTGGTGCATTTCAGGTCTCATGTGCAATATTTAGACATTTTTGGCATTTACCGTGCATTTTGGCATATAAATAAAATCCTAGCCAGACTGCATTTGCTGTCGAAAGGGTTGAGGATTGTCGTTCGATCTGGGAGCATCCAACGGTGCAGACGTATGATCCGTGGGGTTTGGGTTCTGGCCAATCAGAACGCACGACTCAAATCGCGTGCGCAACAAGGGAGGCATCGGCCACGGTTTGGTAGGCACACGGCTTTTGTCGTGGATTTGTCGCGGCAGATGTCCTTAGTGTCAGGACTTAGTCGTGAGGCCAACGCATCTATGTGGTAGCTTGAGAGGGGTTGAGTGGGATGAGAGACGCGAGGATTTTTACCCAGGTTCGGCCCTCACGGTGAAGGTAAAAGCCTACATCCTGCTTTATTGATATTGATGATGATGATCACGATTACAAGAGTGCTCTATCTCGAGAGCTATAGACTTGTCTGTCTAACCCTAACTTGTCCAACTCGTGAAACTTGTCCTCTTGGGGTGGGTTACATGTGGAGTCCTACTAGGATTAGGACTTCTATTACAAGTGGTTTCCTAGTCTTTCTTCCTTTGTAAGGGAATATCCCTTATGCTTTCCTCTTAAGCCGGCCCACCATAACGCGAGTCGGTCTTCCATGAGCCGCCTTCTAGGTCACCAGGTCTTGTCACTCCTCTGACCCGCTTGCCGGGTCACCAATGAGTCACAGGTCCGTCCGGGTCATCAGTGAGTGGAGAGATCCGGGCGGGTCACTTAGTGAGCCGCCAAGTCAGGGCGGGTCACTAATGAGTTGCCAAGTCCGGTCGGGTCATACCGCGGGGTATATCCCTGACATTAGCCCCCATTTTAATTTGGATTTATCCATGTTAAACCGATCCTGCAAAATAAACACAAGAACAAATTTGACAGGTTGTGCTCCGGGTTAAAAATTCTTGTAAGCCGACACCTGATCATCCTTAAGTCCTTGTCATTTCCTTCTTCTGGAAAGTCTGGGTCAATAGGCCAGCCTCATAATCACTTTGCTGACATTGGTTTCTCGCAGAAAAATATTGTGAAGAATAATTCATTTCATTCAGCTCCCAATGCTTAATAAGAAATATTGGTTTTGAAATACTCATCTGATTTTCAGCCAGCTTGAAGATGCAAAACTTGCCGGTTTATCATTGCCAAAATTGTCGGTTTGTAAATATTGATGGCACCGGGTCATAATTGTTGCTAACATCAAGCTTGAAAATGTACCTCTCTTATATGCATATCACTTGTAGCCCCCAAGTCTTAAGAAGGGAGTGTAGTAGCATCTTTAAGACATGCTTCAATATAAATGTCACAACCTTGAAGAAATCCAGGTTGTTCATCTCAGTCACTAGTCATAAACTGAATATTCCACATATGTAGCCCCCAAGTGTCGGGCTGTCATGCTTGTAGCAACATGGGACTTGTAATTGCCTTATGCTCATAAAAACTTGAACCAGTGTAGCCCCCAAGGGCCGGGTCATTATACAATAATGAGCAGGGACTCTGTAGATATGATCATGTAGGTTTGAGCAGTAATTAATAACATCAATTGATGTAGCTCCCAAGTTTCGGGTTACCTTTTACAGGAGCAATTAGTAGCCCCCAAGGGCCGGCTCATCACAATGTGATGGGTCAGGTCTTCAATAAGGCAAATGAAAAATGACCTTGCATTAGCCCCCAAGTGTCATGGTGCATGCTTGCAGCGACATGGGACTTCCATAATTGATATGATCATGATTTGAATAATGTAGCCCCCAAGTGTCGGGTCGTAAGCCTGTAGCGACTCGGGACTATTCCTTCCCTTGTAAATAAAATCATATCCATTGTCCAGATAATATTTCTGAAACTCTTGCATATCAATATTAGACCATGCTCTCTCCTATGAGCTGGTATTTTTTGGATGAAGGAATAATAGCCATTGCTCTGAAGCAGCTTTGAAAACCTCAATCATAATACTGGTTATTGATAACCATAATAAAAATCCAACCATGTTGGCTATTAAAGATTGGAATAATATAATCCGGTAGGAAAACCTCAGTCATTCAATACAATAATAAAAATCCAGCCAAGTTTGGCTATTAAAGATTTGAATACCTTATCTATTGATAAGTAAATTCGGAGTTCAATACCCGGCGGCTCTTGGCTGATGGCGACTTAATGCACATCCATTGTACTCCGGGATGCAACCCGGCGGCTTATAGCCTTTGTAAAAATCAAGAATTGAGAACCCCATCCATGGCGACTCATAATCATGTCCAGTTTTTGACAGGATCACTTTGGCGGCTCATAGCCTCAATAAACTCAATACTGAGCAATATAATCCGGAGCTGGATAACCCGGCAATATCTTCGGATGCCCAGATGATGGGTTTCCACGCAATGATTCATATGAACAATAGCATTATTCTTACTTATGTGTAAAGCTCCGCATGTCCTACACAAAGTTTAAACAACATATGCCCTGGCGACTTAACATCAAAAACCAGGGCGGGTAACAACCCAAACATAATATAGTCTTATGCAAGAAAAGACTAAAATTAAGGCCATCTAAGCCAAAAAAATGTACTGGCAGCTTAAAGTCAAAAGTCAGGGCGGATTATCAAACCTCGCATATTCATATAACCAGGAAAACATACCTATACGATTGATATATACTGCTAGCTTACATCGCCATATCCAGTGAGGGTAACAATCCAATGATATATAAGCGCAAGATTCCAATGGTGCAATCCAAAATATACTGGCGACTTAACGTCCAAAGCCAGGGTGGGTTATCAAACCTTGCATATTCATCCAACAGTTTAAAAACATACCTGGAGAATTGGCTCAAATTGTCGGCTTATAGTGCCACATCCAGTGAGGGTGACAACCCAAGTACTCATAAGCGCATAATTCCAATTGCGCAATCAAAGTATACTGGCGACTTAACGTCCAAAGCCAGGGCGGTTTGCAAAACCTAAAGTATTCACACCATTATTGAAAGACATACCTATAGATTCATACCATTGTGATGCCTTGATAATTATAATCCGGAGCCAGTATCAACCCGGAGTCATGAAATATCATCATTTTGATTGCATTTTGATTGCTGAAGGCAAAATATCCTGGCGACTTAAAGTCTGCTATCAGGGCGGGTTATCAAACCCAAAGATGCTCAATGATGAGTCATATAATCAAGGCTACACAGCCTGTGAAATCGGTTCATATTGTCGGCTTACGGCGCCATATGCAGTAAGGGTAACAACCCAAAGATTTAGAGCACATCGCCCTGTGCAATTTATTCATACTGTCGGCTTACAACGCCATATGCAGCAAGGCTAACATCCCAAAGACTTCGAGCACAGAACTCCAAGCGCATAATCAAAGCACACTCACAACTTATCGTCCAAAGCCAGGCCGGGTTATCAAAACTCCAGATAGATCCAAATATGAATCATAAGGATCAAGGCAGCATGGCCCAAATCAATTTTAAACCATGTATCAATATGATACAAAAGATGAACCCCAAAAAACGTTCAAAGCAAGATCGAAAAAACAGGGCCTTCATAGGCTGCCAAGCCTCGGTATCAAGTGTTATTCAAGGGCCGCATAGCCATTGAGTTAATCCTTAATTCAAACCTGTAAGCCGGGCCTCACATGACCAATCACCGTTTTAACTTTGACAAGTTCAGGGTCTTTGTAAGATTGACTGTCAAGAGTACGGTGAGTTATCCCAGGATTACCTGGTCAGAGTGGCAGGCGTACAAAGGCAGGATAACCCGGATTTTTGGTGAATACACCTGGCGTCCAAGCCTATTACAAGGGACAACAAAGCTTTGTTCATTAATAGGGAATCCCCCAAGTAACATTTCAATCAGGGCGTATAAGCCGGATCAGTAGGGTAGTCATAGCTATGCTCAATGAGCAGGAAGCCCCCATGTAATTTGCAATCAACGCGTACAAGCCGGATCGAGAGGGTAGTTATAGCTATGCTCATTGAGCAGGAAGCCCCCAGGTGACCAATAATGTGATAAGCCAATAAGGCAGGATACCCATGTTTGAACCGCGCATCATGGCAATAAGTTCTCTTTGGCAACCTTTAATTTTTCCTGAGAACTCAAACTTGCGAGAGTTGGATTCTTTTTCAATTGGATGTTAAACCGGATATTGAGAGCTTCAAAGCTTTGTGGGAGAGAGATTTCTCTTGAGCCGGAGTTTAAACCGGAATCCTTCTTTTTAAGCCGGAAATATTCTGACGGCCTTTAAAATTTCATCAATATGACATTAGCCTCCGGGACCGGATTATCTTTCCTTCCAATGACCCGGGGTTCTTAAACCACACAATATTTTCTAAGTCATGTCATCGTAGCCCCCAAGTCTCAAGACAACTCGAGGGTTGGCTTGAGATTCTCCATACTTGATCGTGATAGAAACAAGTAATCCGACCAGTGGTTCATCCCAGATGGTTGTTGATGTTAAACAAACTTCAGTGGCGGTGACTTGTGCGCCTGCCCATTGAGCCATCTGGTATAAACAGAAACTGGTGATATGTGATAATTTGCTCCAGAATTGTTGGAAGAAAACCGGGCCACCGGAGCAGTGACTTGCTTGCATTCAATAAGCAGCTCGTGCAGACAGCTGCAACTCTGGTGTGTTGATGTAGACCAGCCCGTGGGGGCGGACGGTAAAGACGACCGCGACATCATAAGTAGCACAGACGCGGGCGAGTCAGCCACGGGCACATACATATGAGTCGGCCATGGCGTTTTAAGCCGGTGCGGACGGGTGAATCAATTGCAGATGCGGTCCCGGCGAGCCAAAACAAACTAAACCGCAGGGGCGGCGTCTTAAACACAACCATTGAACGGCTTGTGCAAACAGGCACGGTCCCGATGGGTTGATGTAGACCAGCCCGCAAGGGTAGCGGCTTGCGCACGCTTGTGGAGCAGATGATGCTAACACACGCTTCATAGGCATAGCATGTCACCATCTTTATAATGAATAATTGTCCTGTACATAAAAATATAGCGACCAAAGTAATTGTTCTTAAACAATTTAATATATACTAATAAGATACATAGAAAAGATAGCACCTGATATTTTTATCGGATGAACGTGGAAAATGTCTTGACTGTAGCCTTAACCTCACGTGAAGTAGCAGTCGGCTGATAGTGATGCCATGGTGGTGACAGTGACACGCCCCCTTTGCTTTTCTCTTGGTTTTTGGCAGCAGGTTGCAGCCCTGCAGTTCAGCTCTATAGGGGTCGTCATCGCTCACAACAAAAACGAGCAGCAGCAGTAGAGTGGCTGGCGCCTCGGCGAGGATGGAGCAAGGCCGCAGGGCATCTTGCGGAAGCCGGCGAGGCAGCAGGGCCTGCGGTCGAAGCGGCTTGGCGATAGGGCCGTGGTGGCTTGTCGGAGGCGGCTTGGACAACGAAAACGAGGCCAGCGCGATGGTGTTTTGTGGCTGAGGCGGGCTGCTCAAGGCCGTAGCGGCGACTTTGAAGCAGGCAGACCCCAGCGGCGGCTTAGCACACCGGTGAGGGCGGCCTAGAATAGGCACAAGGCCGCGGTGGCTACTCAGGGCCGACTAGGCACGAGGCCGCGGTGGCTCAGCAGAGGTACAATGGAAACGAGGGGTTGAGCCCGCGATGAAGGCAGAGGTGCTCCGCGGCGAGGCAAGTCGCAGCTGCGGCGGCTCAAAGGCCTCGCCGACCGAAGTTGGCGGAGAGGCAGAGGCAGACGTTTGAAGCGCAGCGACACAGGGGCGCTATGGTAGAGGAGTCTGGGTCGTGGTGGGAGGTTCCACAAGGAATCCGTGACCTCATCCACACCTGATCGTGGCCTCCCCTCCCCTTCTTTCTTTTTTTTTAATCAATTTTCCAAGGTAAATCCGATTTGGTTGCCTCCTCATGTAGCAGTTTTTGCTAAGTAAAATATCTGGACTTGTAGATCAACTTGGTCATCACGTGGCAAAGTACTAATTGAAGTAGTACAATTGCTACTATTGGCTCATACGAACAGAGGTGTCTTCCAATTGTTTTGCAGGCTTCACGTGATGACACGGCATCTGGTTTGATTCTTGCATGCGGGGTGCCTAGTTTGATCGATCAGGGGAAAACGAGAACCGCGGTGACTTGACCACAGTGCAATATTGCTTCGTGTCGGCTGCCTCCTCATGTGGATCCGTCACATAAACCGAAAAGGAAATTGCAGCAGAAAGTCTGGTCTCGGTCTCAGCGATTTTTTCCTAACGGCAGCGGCAGAGCAGACCGCAACCCTAGCTTTCTCTCGATCACAATCTTGTACCTAACGGCTTCAAACTTTACTCGTGATTCCGATCTCAACACAGTGAATATTGCCGGCTCAGTCCAAAGTGGTCTGACCCCGAGTTAACCTGGGCAATTGTTTCGCGCCGGCTCTTCTTCATTCATCCATACACGAGCTTCTCGACTCTTGAAGAACTCCCTCCAAGAACTCAACATCACCGTGTGCAGCCCCATGGTGGGCGCCAACTATCGTGGATTTGTCATGGTAGATGTCCTTAGTGTCAGGACTTAGTCGTAAAGCCAACGCATCTATGTGGTAGCTTGAGAGGGGTTGAGTGGGACGAGAGACGCGAGGTTTTTTACCCAGATTCGGCCCCTCGCGGTGGAGGTAAAAGCCTACATCATGCTTCATTGATAATGATGATGATGATCACGATTCCTGTGCCTCCTTATATAAGTTGGAGGGGCGAGTTACATGTGGAGTCCTACTAGGATTAGGACTTCTATTACAAGTGGTTTCCTAGTCTTTCTTCCTTTGTAAGGTAATATTCCCTATGCTTTCCTTTTAAGCCGGCCCACCATAACGCAAGCCGGTCTTCCATGAGCCGCCTTTTGGGCCACCGGGTTTTCTCGCTCCATTGACCCACCTGCCGGGTCACCAATGAGTCACCAGGTCCGGCCGGGTCATCAGTGAGTGGAGAGATCCGGGCGGGTCACTTAGTGAGCCGCCAAGTCAGGGCGGGTCACTAATGAGTCACCAGGTCCGGCCGGGTCATCAGTGAGTGGAGAGATCCGGGCGGGTCACTTAGTGAGCCGCCAAGTCAGGGCGGGTCACTAATGAGTCGCCAAGTCCGCCGGGTCATACCGCGGGGTATATCCCCGACAACTTTCATGAGTGAATTGCGTGCTATTTGAAAACATTTACATGAACTAATAGCATATTTTCGTTTGAATGGAGACAAGAGTTCATCATTTCGCCTCCAAATTGTTTTACACGGTAAGGAAACATTTACATGAACTAATAGCATATTTTCGTTTGAATGGAGACAAGAGTTCATCATTTCGCCTCCAAATTGTTTTACACGGTAAGGAATCACCATTGTACCCTATGGTTCGATTTTCTCGTGCATTTGATGTATCGTTTGCTATATTTGGGTGCTATCTAGCAAGATCATTTGTGTGTCGCTTTGGGAGTTTCATTCATTGTTCGAGAAACGGGAAAAAATTCAAACAGTTCGGCCGCAAGGTACGGCCAGAGGCGTAAGCCTTGTTAGTATTCTAATTACAGGAAATGCATATAGAGTCCGGAAATAATGAAAATCGGTGTATCACCGTGGCGTGCTCTCGGGATCCCATGATTTTTTTGATAAAGATGACACAAGTTTTGATGCTCACACCTTCTAAGGAGCATCTCACAAGAAGGATCATAGTTTCCAAAAGGTGACGCGGCACTTCGGACTCCAATCATCAGTGACTACATCATTCCACCTCAAATTTTTTTCATGGTAAACAATCACGTATATACCCTAGATTTGATTTTCTGACCCATTTCAGGTCTTGTTGCTATATTTAAGTAATTTTTTTGCACTTACCTTGCACTTAGTGCATATAAATTCAAAACCGTTCCACAACTACATCTGGGTGTTAGTTAACAAAGAAGGTTGACAAATCATTTGTATGTTGCTTTGCGAGTTTTCATCCATTGTCCGAGAAACGGGGAGATGTTTCAAACATTTCGGCCGCGAGGTGCGGCCACCACCGTAGGCCTAGTTGGTATTTTAATTACAGGGAATTCAGATGGAGTCCATACATCATCAAAATCGGTGTGTACCTGTGGCGTGGTATCACGACCCTGGGGAAAAAATTGGTAAAGTTTGGCACAAGTTTTGATGATCGCTCCTTCCAAACCAGAGCATCTCACATGAAGGACCATGGTTTCCAAAAGAAGACGTGTCAATTCAAACTCTAGTGATCGGTGACTTCATTGTTTGGCCTCATAAAAATTTCCATGGTACGCAATCACCATTATACCACGTGTTTGATTTTCTAACACATTTCAAGTATCGTTTGCTATATTTAAGACATTTTTGAATTTAACGTGCAATTTGTGGATACAAATAAAATCACAACTGGAACTGCATGTGTTGTCGAGAGGGATGAGGATCGTCGTTCAATCAAGGAGAATCCAACGGTGCAGATGTATGATCCGTGGGGTTTGGGTTCTGGCCAATCAGAACGCACGACTCAGATCGCGCTCGTGGCAGGGGGCATTGGCCATGGTTTAGTGGACACATGTCTTTCCTGAGTGAATCGTGTGCTATTTTAAAACATTTACATTAACTAACAACATATTTTCGTTTGAATGAAAACACGAGTTCATCGTGTCACCTCCAATTTTTTTCCACGGTAAGAAATCACGATTGTACCCTATGGTTCGATTTTCTGGTGCATTTTACCAGGTGGCATGCCTGGCTAGCAATCTCAAACTTTGAATATATCAATATTTACCTCTCGACTATATTGAGACTCCTCTTCATGTATGTGATCTCATCCGGGACTCCGAACAACCTTCGGTCACCAAAACACATAACTCATAATACAAATCGTCATCGAACGTTTAAGCGTGCGGACCTTACGGGTTCGAGAACTATGTAGACATGACCGAGGCACATCTCCGATCAATAACCAACAGCGGAACCTGGATGCTCATATTGGTTCCTACATATTCTACGAAGATCTTTATCGGTCAAACCACAGTAACAACATACGTCATTCCCTTTGTCATCGGTATGATACTTGCCCGAGATTCGGTCGTTGGTATCCTCATACCTAGTTCAATATCGTTACCAGCAAGTCTCTTTACTCGCTCTGTAATGCATCATCCCGTAACTAACTCATTAGTCACATTGCTTGCAAGGCTTATAGTGGCGTGCATTACCGAGAGGGCCCAGAGATACCTCTTCGATACTTGGAGTGACAAATCCTAATATCGATCTATGCTAACCCAACAAACACCTTTGGAGACACGTGTAGAGCATCTTTATAATCACCCAGTTACATTGTGACGTTTGATAGCACACAAGGTGTTCCTCCGGTATTCGGGAGTTGCATAATCTCATAGTCAAAGGAATATGTATAAGTCATGAAGAAAGCAATAGCAATAAAACTTAACGATCATTATGCTAAGCTAACGGATGGGTCTTTTCAATCACATAATTCTACTAATGATGTGATCCCGTTAATCAAATGACAACACATATCTATGGTCCGGAAACTTAACCATATTTGATTAACGAGCTAGTCAAGTAGAGGCATACTAGGGACACTTTGTTTTGTCTATTTATTCACACATGTATCAAGTTTCTGGTTAATAAAATTCTAGAATGAATAATAAACATTTATCATGATATAAGGAAATATAAATAACAACTTTATTAGTGCCTCTAGGGCATATTTCCTTCAGTCTCCCACTTGCACTAGAGTCAATAATCTAGATTACATTGTAATGATTCCAACACCCATGGAGTCTTGGTGTTGATGATGTTTTGCTCGTGGAAGAGGCTTAGTCAACGGGTTTGCAACATTCAGATACGTATGTATTTTGCAAATCTCTATGTCTCCCTCCTTGACTTGATCGTGGATGGAGTTGAAGCGTCTCTTGATATGTTTGGTTCTCTTGTGAAATCTAGATTCCTTCGCTAAGGCAATTGCTCCAGTATTCTCACAAAAGATTTTCATTCGACCCGATGCACTAGGTATTACACCTAGTTCGGATATGAACTCCTTCATCCAGACTCATTCAGTTGCTGCTTCCGAAGCAGCTATGTACTCCGCTTCACACATAGATCCCACCACGACGCTTTGCTTGGAACTGCCCCAACTGGCAGCTCCACCATTCAATATAAATACGTATCTGGTTTGTGACTTAGAGTCATCCGGATCAGTGTCGAAGCTAGCATCGACGTAACCATTTATGACAAGCTCTTTGTCACCTCCATAAACGAGAAACATATCCGTAGTCCATTTCAGGTATTTCAGGATGTTCTTGACCGTTGGCCAATGATCCACTCCTGGATTACATTGGTACCTCCCTGCTAAACTTATAGCAAGGCACATATCAGGTCTGGTACACAGCATTGCATACATGATATAACCTATGGTTGAGGCATAGGGAATGACTTTCATTTTCTCTCTATCTTCTGCAGTGGTCGGGCATTGAGTCTGACTCAACTTCACACCTTGTAACACAGGCAAGAACCCTTTCTTTGACTAGTCCATTTTGAACTTCTTCAAAACTTTATCAAGGTATGTGCTTTCTGAAAGTCCAATTAAGCGTCTTGATCTATCTCTATAGATCTTGATGCCCAATATATAAGCAGCTTCATCGAGGTCTTTCATTGAAAAAATAATCTTATTTAAGTATCCTTTTATGCTATCCAGAAATTCTGTGTTATTTCCAATCAACAATATGTCATCCACATAGAATATTAGAAATGCTACAGAGCTCCCACTCACTTTCTTGTAAATACAGACTTCTCCAAAAGTCTGTATAAAACCATATGCTTTGATCACACTATCAAAGCGTATATTCCAACTCCGAGAGGCTTGCACCAAAATGGATCGCTGGAGCTTGCACACTTTGTTAGCATCTTTAGGATTGACAAAACCTTCTGCTTGCATCATATACAACTCTTCTTTAAGAAATCCATTAAAGAATGAAGTTTTGACATCCATTTTCCAAATTTCATAATCATAAAATGTGGCAATTGCTAACATGATTCTGACAGACTTAAGCATCGCTACGGGTGAGAAGGTCTCATTGTAGTCAACTCCTTGAACTTCTCAACAACCTTTCGCAACAAGTCGAGCCTTGTAGACATTAACATTACCGTCAGCGTCCGTCTTCTTCTTGAAGATCCATTTATTTTCTATGGCTTGCCGATCATCGGGCAATTCAACCAAATTCCACACTTTGTTCTCATACATGGATCCCATCTCAGATTTCATGGCCTCAAGCCATTTTGCGGAATCTGGTCTCATCATCACATCCTTGTAGTTCGTAGGTTTATCATGGTCTAGTAACATGACTTCCAGAATAGGATTACTGTACCACTCTAGTGCCAAACGTACTCTGGTTGACCTACGAGGTTCGGTAGTAACTTGATCTGAAGTTTCATGATCATCAACATTAACTTCCTCACTAATTGGTGTAGGCATCACTGGAACTGATTTCTGTGATGAACTACTTTACAATTCAAGAGAAGGTACAACTACCTCATCAAGTTCTACTTTCCTCCCACTCACTTCTTTCGAGAGAAACTCCTTCTCTAGAAAGGATCCATTTTTAGCAACAAATATCTTGCCTTCGGATCTGTGATAGAAGGTGTGCCCAACAGTTTCCTTTGGGTATCCTATGAAGATGCATTTCTCCGATTTAGGTTCGAGCTTATCAGGCTGAAGTTTTTTCACATAAGCATCGCAACCCCAAACTTTAAGAAACGATAGCTTAGGTTTCTTGCCAAACCACAGTTCATATGGTGTTGTCTCAACGGACTTAGATGGTGCCCTATTTAACGTGAAGGCAGCCGTCTCTAAAGCATAACCCCAAAACGATAGTGGTAAATCGGTAAGAGACATCATAGATCACATCATATCTAATAAAGTACGGTTACGACGTTCGGACACACCATTATGTGTCGGTGTCCTGGGCACGGGGGTACCCAGACTTGCCTGCCTGCGGCCCACGGCGTGGCTCCATCAACGGCCCTGTGCGGCCCAGTTTCGGCAGCAACAACACAAGACCCTCGCGAGGGGCCAAGCCTCACGAGGTGGACGACACCAAGACCTCCCCGGGGGGCGGCCTCACTAGGCTGGCTCCCAAGGAGCGGAGATTGTTGGGGTACGTAGTAATTTCAAAAAAATTCCTACGCACACGCAAGATCATGGTGATGCATAGCAACGAGAGGGGAGAGTGTTGTCCACGTACCCTCGTAGACCGAAAGCGGAAGCGTTAGCACAACACGGTTGATGTAGTCGTATGTCTTCACGATCCGACCGATCAAGTACCGAACGTACGACACCTCCGAGTTCAGCACACGTTCAGCTCGATGACGTCCCTCGAACTCCGATCTAGCCGAGTGTTGAGGGAGAGTTTTGTCAGCACGATGGCGTGGTGACGATGTTGATGTTCTACCAACGCAGGGCTTCACCTAAGCACCGCTACAGTATTATCGAGGTGTACTATGGTGGAGGGGGCACTGCACACGCCTAAGAGATCAATGATCAATTGTTGTGTCTATGGGGTGCCCCCTGCCCCCGTATATAAAGGAGCAAGGGGGGTGTAGCCGGACATAGGAGGAGGCGCGCCGGAGTCCTACTCCCACCGGGAGTAGGACTCCCCTCCTTTTTTCTAGTTGGATTAGGACTTGGGGGGAAGAAGGAGAGAGGGGAAAGGAAGGGGGGGCGCCGCCCCCCCTCCTTGTCCAATTCGGACTTGGGGGGGGGGGGGGAGGGGCGCGCAGCTGCCCCTTGGCCGCCTCTCCCCTTCCTCCACTTGGGCCCATAAGGCCCAATAGCCTCCGGGGGGTTCCGGTAACCCCTCCGGTACTCCGGTAAAATCACTATTTCACCTGGAACACTTCCGATATCCAAACATAGGCTTCCAATATATCAATCTTCATGTCTCAACCATTTCGAGACTCCTCGTCATGTCCGTGATCACATCCGGGACTCCGAACAACCTTCGGTACATCAAAACACATAAACTCATAATAAAATTGTCATCGTAACGTTAAGCGTGCTGACCCTACGGGTTCGAGAACTATGTAGACATGACCGAGACACGTCTCCGGTCAATAACCAATAGCGGAACCTGGATGCTCATATTGGCTCCTACATATTCTATGAAGATCTTTATCGGTCAGACCGCATAACAACATACGTTGTTCCCTTTGTCATCAGTATGTTACTTGCCCGAGATTCGATCGTCGGTATCTCAATACCTAGTCCAATCTCGTTACCGGCAAGTCTCATTACTCGTTCCGTAATACATCATTCCACAACTAACGCATTAGTTGCAATGCTTGCAAGGCTTAAGTGATGTGTATTACTGAGTGGGCCCAGAGATACCTCTCCGACAATCAGAGTGACAAATCCTAATCTCAAAATACGCCAACCCAACAAGTACCTTCGGAGACACCTGTAGAGCACCTTTATAATCACCCAGTTACGTTGTGACGTTTGGTAGCACACAAAGTGTTCCTCCGGTAAACGGGAGTTGCATAATCTCATAGTCATGGAAACATGTATAAGCCATGAAGAAAGCAATAGCGACGAACTAAATGATCAAGTGCTAAGCTAACGGAATGGGTCAAGTCAATCACATCATTCTCCTAATGATGTGATCCCATTAATCAAATTACAACTCATGTCTATGGTTAGGAAACATAACCATCTTTTATCAATGAGCTAGTCAAGTAGAGGCATACTAGTGACACTCTATTTGTCTATGTATTCACACATGTATTATGTTTCCGGTTAATACAATTCTAGCATGAATAATAAACATTTATCATGATATAAGGAAATAAATAATAACTTTATTATTTCCTCTAGGGCATATTTCTTCAGTCTCCCACTTGCACTAGAGTCAATAATCTAGTTCACATCGCCATGTGATTTAATACCAATAGTTCACATCACCATGTGATTAACACCCATAGTTCACATCGACATGTGACCAACACCCAAAGGGTTTTACTAGAGTCAATAATCTAGTTCACATCGCTATGTGATTAACACCCAAAGAGTACTAAGGTGTGATCATGTTTTTCTTGTGAGAGAAGCTTAGTCAACGGGTCTGCCACATTCAGATCCGTAAGTATTTTGCGAATTTCTATGTCAACAATGCTCTGCACGGAGCTACTCTAGCTAATTGCTCCCACTTTCAATATGTATCCAGGTTGAGATTTACAGTCATCTGGATTAGTGTCAAATTTTGCATCGACGTAACCCTTTACGACGAACCTTTTTGTCACCTCCATAATCGAGAAACATATCCTTATTCCACTAAGGATAATTTTGACCGCTCTACAGTGATCTACTCCTAGATCACTATTGTACTCCCTTGCCAAACTGAGGGCAGGGTATACAATAGATCTGGTACACAACATGGCATACTTTATAGAACCCATGGCTGAGGCATAGGGAATGACTTTCATTCTCTTTCTATCTTCTGCTGTGGTCGGGCTTTGAGTCTTACTCAATTTCACACCTTGTAACACAGACAAGAACTCTTTCTTTGACTGTTCCATTTTGAACTACTTCAAAATCTTGTCAAGGTATATACTCATTGAAAAAACTTATCAAGCGTCTTGATCTATCTCTATAGATCTTGATGCTCAATATGTAAGCAGCTTCACCGAGGTCTTTCTTTGAAAAACTCCTTTCAAACACTCCTTTATGCTTTGCACAATAATTCTACATTATCTCCGATCAACAATATGTCATTCACATATACTTATCAGAAATGTTGTAGTGCTCCCTCTCGCTTTCTTGTAAATACAGGCTTCACCACAAGTCTGTATAAAACTATATGCTTTCATCAACTTATCAAAGCATATATTCCAACTCCGAGATGCTTGCACCAGTGCATAGATGGATCGCTGGAGCTTTCATATTTTGTTAGCACCTTTAGGATTGACAAAACCTTCTTGTTGCATCGTATACAACTCATCTTTAATAAATCCATTAAGGAATGTAGTTTTGTTTATCCATTTGCCAGATTTCATAAAATGTGGCAATTGCTAACATGATTCGGATAGACTTAGGCATAGATACGAGTGAGAAACTCTCATCGTAGTCAACACCTTGAACTTGTCGAAAACCTTTTGCGACAATTCTAGCTTTGTAGATAGTAACACTACTATCAGCGTCCGTCTTCCTCTTCAAGATCCATTTAATCTCAATGGCTCGCCGACCTTTGGGCAAGTAAATCAAAGTCCATACTTTGTTCTTATACATGGATCTCATCTCAGATTTCATGTCCTCAAGCCATTTCGCGGAATCTGGCTCATCATGGCTTCCTCATAGTTCGTAGGTTCATCATGGTCAAGTAACATGACCTCCAGAACAGGATTACCGTACCACTCTCGTGCGGATCTCACTCTGGTTGAGCTACGAAGTTCTGTAGTAACTTGATCTGAAGTTTCATGATCATCATCATTAACTTCCTCTCTTGTTGGTGTAGACATCACTGGAACTGATTTCTGTGATGAACTATTTTCCTATTCGGGAGAAGGTACAATTACCTTATCAAGTTCCACTTTCCTCCCACTCACTTCTTTCGAGAGAAACTCCTTCTCTAGAAAGGATCCATTCTCAGCAACGAATAACTTGCCTTCGGATCTGTGATAGAAGGTGTACCCAACAGTTTCTTTTGGGTATCCTATGAAGATTTACTTCTCCGATTTGGGTTCGAGCTTATCATGTTGAAACTTTTTCACATAAGCATCGCAGTCCCAAACTTTAAGAAACGACAGCTTAGGTTTCTCGCCAAACCATAGTTCATACGGTGTCATCTCCACGGATTTAGATGGTGCCCTATTTAACGTGAATGTAGTTGTCTCTAATGCATAACCCCAAAACGATAGTGGTAAACTGGTAAGAGACATCATAGATCGCACCATATCTAATAAAGTACGGTTACGACGTTCGGACACACCATTACATTGTGGTGTTCCAAGTGGCGTGAGTAGTGAAACTATTTCACATTGTTTTAACTGAAGGCCAAACTCATAACTCAAATATTTTACTTCTGCAATCATATCATAGAAACTTTTATTTTTGTTACGATGACTCTCCACTTCACTCTGAAATTCTTTGAACTTTTCCAAATGTTTCAGACTTGTGTTTCATCAAGCAGATATACTCATATCTTCTCAAATCATCTGTGAAGATCAGAAAATAATGATACCTGCCGCGAGCCTCAATATTCATCGGACCACATACATCAGTATGTATGATTTCCAACAAATTTGTTGCTCGCTCCATTGTTCCGGAGAACGGAGTCTTAGTCATCTTGCCCATGAGGCATGGTTCGCAAGCATCAACTGATTCATAATCAAGTGATTCCAAAAGCCCATCAACATGGATTTTCTTCATGCACTTTACACCAATATAACCTAAACGACAGTGCCACAAATAAGGTGCACTATCATTGCATCTTTTAGCTTCAATATTATGAAAATGTGTATCACCATGATCGAGATCCAACAAACCATTTTCATTGGGTGTATGACCATAGAAGGTTTTATTCATGTAAACAGAACAACAATTATTCTCTAACTTACATGAATAACTGTATTGCAATAAACATGATCCAATCATATTCATGCTCAACGCAAACACTAAATAACATTTATTTTAGGTTTAACACTAATCCCGAAAGTATAGGGAGTGTGCGATGATGATCATATCAATCTTGGAACCATTTCCAATACACATCATTACTTCACCCTTAACTAGTCTCTGTTCATTCTGCAACTCCCGTTTCGAGTTACTATTCTTAGCAACTGAACTAGTATCAAATACTGAGGGGTTGCTATAAGCACTAGTAAAGTACACATCAATAACATGTATATCAAATATACCTATGTTCACTTTGCCATCCTTCTTATCCGCCAATTACTTGGGGTAGTTCCGCTTCCAGTGACCAGTCCCTTTGCAGTAGATGCACTTAGTCTCAGGCTTAGGTCCAGACTTGGGCTTCTTCACTCGAGCAGCAACTTGCTTGCCGTTCTTCTTGAAGTTCCCCTTCTTCCCTTTGCCCCTTTTCTTGAAACTAGTGGTCTTGTTAATCATCAACACTTGATGCTCTTTCTTGATTTCTACCTTCATCGATTTCATCATCATGAAAAGCTCAGGAATCGTTTTCTTCATCCCTTGCATACTATAGTTCACCATGAAGTTCTACTAACTTGGTGATGGTGACTAGAGAATTCTGTCAATGACTATTTTATCTTGAAGATTAACTCCCACTTGATTCAAAAGCGATTGTAGTACCCAGACAATCTGAGCACATGCTCACTGCTTGAGCTATTCTCCTCCATCTTTTAGCTATAGAACTTGTTGGAGACTTCATATCTCTCAACTCGGGTATTCGCTTGAAATATTAACTTCAACTCCTGGAACATCTCATATGGTCCATGACGTTCAAAACGTCTTTGAAGTCCCGATTCTAAGTTGTTTAAGCATGGTGCACTAAACTATCAACTAGTCATCATATTGAGCTAGCCAAACGTTCATAACGTCTGCATCTGCTCCTGCAATAGGCCTGTCACCTAGCGGTGCATCAAGGACATAATTCTTCTGTGCAGCAATGAGGAAAATCCTTAGATCGCGGATCCAATCCGTATCATTGCTACTAACATCTTTCAACTTAGTTTTCTCTAGGAACATATCAAAAATAAAACAGGGGAGCTAAACACGAGCAATTGATCTACAACATAGATATGCAAACACTACCAGGACTAAGTTCATGATAAATTAAAGTTCAATTAATCATATTACTTTAGAACTCCCACTTAGAAAGACATCCCTCTAATCCTCTAAGTGATCACGTGATCCAAATCAACTAAACCATAATTGATCATCACGTGAAATGGAGTAGCTTTCAATGGTGAACATCACTATGTTGATCATATCTACTGTATGATTCACACTCGACCTTTCGGTCTCAGTGTTCCGAGGCCATATATGCATATGCTAGGCTCGTCAAGTTTAACCTGAGTATTCTATGTGTGCAAAACTGGCTTGCACCCGTTGTAGATGGACGTAGAGCTTATCACACCCGATCATCATGTGGTGTCTGGGAACGACGAACTTTGGCAACGGTGCATACTCAGGGAGAACACTTTTATCTTGAAATTTAGTGAGAGATCATCTTATAATGCTACCGTCAATCAAAGCAAGATAAGATGCATAAAAGATAAACATCACATGCAATCAATATAAGTGATATGATATGGCCATCATCATCTTGTGCTTGTGATCTCCATCTCCGAAGCTCTGTCATGGTCACCATCGTCACCGGCGCGACACCTTGATCTCCATCGTAGCATCGTTGTCGTCTCGCCAATCTTATGCTTCTACGACTATCACTACCGCTTAGTGATAAAGTAAAGCATTACAGGGCGATTGCATTGCATACAATAAAGCGACAACCATATGGCTCCTGCCAGTTGCCGATAACTCGGTTACAAAACATGCTCATCTCATAAAATAAAATATAGCATCATGTCTTGACCATATCACATCACAACATGCCCTGCAAAAACAAGTTAGACGTCCTCTACTTTGTTGTTGCAAGTTTTACGTGGCTGCTACGGGCTTAGGAAGAACCATTCTTACCTACGCACGAAAACCACAATGATAGTTTGTCAAGTTGGTGCTGTTTTAACCTTCGCAAGGACCGGGCGTAGCCACACTCGGTTCAACTAAAGTTGGAGAAACTGACACCCGCCAGCCACCTGTGTGCAAAGCACGTCGGTAGAACCAGTCTCGCGTAAGCGTACGCATAATGTCGGTCCGGGCCTCTTCATCCAACAATACTGCCGAACAAAAGTATGACATGCTGGTAAGCAGTATGACTTATATCGCCCACAACTCACTTGTGTTCTACTCGTGCATATGACATCTACGCATAAAACTAGGCTCGGATGCCACTGTTGGGGAACGTAGTAATTTCAAAAAATTTCCTACGCACACGCAAGATCATGGTGATGCATAGCAACGAGAGGGGAGAGTGTTGTCCACGTACCCTCGTAGACCGAAAGCAGAAGCGTTAGCACAACGCGGTTGATGTAGTCGTATGTCTTCACGATCCGACCGATCAAGTACCGAACGTATGGCACCTCCGAGTTCAGCACACGTTCAGCTTGATGATGTCCCTCGAACTCCGATCCAGCCGAGTGCTGAGGGAGAGTTTTGTCAGCACGATGGCATGGTGACGATGTTGATGTTCTACCGATGCAGGGCTTCGCCTAAGCACCGCTACAGTATTATCGAGGTGTACTATGGTGGAGGGGGGCACCGCACACGGCTAAAAGATCAATGACCAATTGTTGTGTCTATGGGGTGCCCCCCTGCCCCCGTATATAAAGGAGCAAGGGGGGTGCGGCCGGCCATAGGAGGAGGCGCACCGGAGGAGTCCTACTCCCACCGGGAGTAGGACTCCCCTCCTTTTTTCTAGTTGGATTAGGACTTGGGGGGAAGGAGGAGAGAGGGGAAAGGAAAGGGGGGGGGCGCCGGCCCCCCTCCTTGTCCAATTCGGACTTGGGGGGGGAGGGGCGCGCGGCTGCCCCTTGGCCGCCTCTCCCCTTCCTCCACTTGGGCCCATAAGGCCCAATAGCCTCTGGGGGGGTTCCGGTAACCCCTCCGGTACTCCGGTAAAATCACTATTTCACCCGGAACACTTCCGATATCCAAACATAGGCTTCCAATATATCAATCTTCATGTCTCGACCATTTCGAGACTCCTCGTCATGTCCGTGATCACATCCGGGACTCCGAACAACCTTTGGTACATCAAAGCACATAAACTCATAATAAAACTTTCATCGTAACGTTAAATGTGTGGACCCTACGGGTTCGAGAACTATGTAGACATGACCGAGACACGTCTCCGGTCAATAACCAATAGCGGAACCTGGATGCTCATATTGGCTCCTACATATTCTACGAAGATCTTTATCGGTCAGACCGCATAACAACATACGTTGTTCCCTTTGTCATTGGTATGTTACTTGCCCGAGATTCGATCGTCGGTATCTCAATACGTAGTTCAATCTCGTTACCGGCAAGTCTCTTTACTCGTTCCGTAATACATCATTCCGCAACTAACTCATTAGTTGCAATGCTTGCAAGGCTTAAGTGATGTGTATTACCGAGTGGACCCAGAGATACCTCTCCGACAATCGGAGTGACAAATCCTAATCTCGAAATACGCCAACCCAACAAGTACCTCCGGAGACACCTGTAGAGCACCTTTATAATCACCCAGTTACGTTGTGACGTTTGGTAGCACACAAAGTGTTCCTCCGGTAAACGGGAGTTTCATAATCTCATAGTCATAGGAACATGTATAAGTCATGAAGAAAGCAATAGCAACGAACTAAAGGATCAAGTGCTAAGCTAACGGAATGGGTCAAGTCAATCACATCATTCTCCTAAAGATGTGATCCCGTTAATCAAATGACAACTCATGTCTATGGTTAGGAAACATAACCATCTTTGATCAACGAGCTAGTCAAGTAGAGGCATACTAGTGACACTCTGTTTGTCTATGTATTCACATATGTATTATGTTTCCGGTTAATACAATTCTAGCATGAATAATAAACATTTATCATGATATAAGGAAATAAATAATAACTTTATTATTGCCTCTAGGGCATATTTCCTTCAGAGATATCAAGGCAAGGTGCACCTCGTGAGGTTCACATGACATGAGACATGACGACCAAGGCTAGGCAGGCGCCAGCGGGCGCAGGGTACCAGTTTCCCTGTAAGATCCCAAATTTTCAATTTGGAATGTTATACATAGGTCATCATTTTCATATCATATTTTTATTTGCATTTTGGTTTTTTGATCCTAAGAATCCTAAGCAACTCAAGGACCCACGAAGAGAGTTGGGGATTTTATTATTTTCATATTTGAATTTTCTCCAATATTGAAAAGTGCATCACTTTTTTTAATTATTTTTCTCTCCAATTAATATTTTCCAATATTAAAATATATGAGAGGAGATAATATGACTTCTCCAAGATAAAAGAAATATTAGAGAGAAAAATGTTAAAATCAAATAAATAATTTAATTTGGATTTTATTGCTATTTTATTTGAATTAGAAAAATATACATTTTCCAAATTGCATTTTTAGGCCAAGAAAATGTTCACTTTGTCCTAAATATTTTATTTAGACGGCGAAAATTGTTTTTGCCATTTTTTTATATTTTTTATATTTATTACAATTTTTTCTCTCGGCAGAATTGTTTTTTTAAAAAATGTGTTCGGACCGACTGGGCCGAAGCCCAGCCGGCCCAGCTCACGCGTCCCCGGCCCCGAGCGGGACTCCCGCAGCCGCACGACGCCACCGGCGTGGCCGAGTCGGCCACCGCCCGCCGTCGCCCCCTTCCCAAGCAACGCCGTCGCCACCCCCCCTTTGTAAGCGCACCCGGGGCCCCCCCTGGAGCCCCAAGCCGCTACGCCGCCGTCTGCCCTCGCCCACGCCGCCGCATCGCCGCTGCCGCGCCCCGCCGCTCGCCGCCGACCGCGCGCCGCATCACCGCTGCCGCGTCGCCGCCCCATAGCCACTCGCGCCGCCCCGCGGCCACCCGCCGCTGTCCCGTAACCGCCCGACGCCGCCGACCACCGTCGCCGCCGCCGCGGTTCTCGCCGGAGCCGCCGCCGCGGATCTCGCCGGAGCCGCCGCCGTTGACCCCGTTTGACCGGTCAGTTTTTCTTGGTTAAACCCTGGTTTTTTTAGTTTTCCGGTTTAATTTTCTTAGATATGTTTTCGCCGTTTTATTTTATTTAGTGGACGTTCGTCCGTCCGTTCGTTTTAACGAACGTTGTTCGCCGGTTAGGTTCAAAGAGCGAATGTTCGTTCGTTAGTCTTTTCTTTTCTTTTATTTTCGGCCAGGGACTTATCCTGATTACTTTTATCGCAGATTAGCCCCTGATCTTCAAACCCTCGCCATTTATTAACCGTTTGTCCAAATCCAGTGAAACCAACGCCAAAATCTTCGTCTCGAACCCCTCTTTTTGTTGAATCAACTTGAACATGATTTTGACAATTTAAAATTTGGTTTCAAGCTGATTTGAATTCGAAGTTCTTTTAATCGTAGTTTCAGTTCCGTAGCTCCGATTCGATTGATTCTTTTTCCAAATCGAATCTCTTCCGTTAAACTTTCAGTTTGGGTCTTCTTATTTGAGTTTTATCTGTGCATCTTTGCTTGAATGCTTATGTATGCTATTGTTTGTTTGCGATAGAATTCCTGAAGTGCGCAGCGTGCTACTATGAGTCTCTAGGTTTTGCGGATCATCAGGAAGGCAAGTAACACTTTGATCATACTCATCTCTTACCCAGTTTTTATGCATTAGATACAACCCTCAAACATTGCATGATTAGGATCTCTTAACATGTGGGTTTTGGGAAGTACATGATGAGGTAGAACATATTGCCCTTTTTATTATCAAACCCTTGGGAGTTACTTCTACGTTATGCTTATACTACTATGCTATGCTCGTAGACGTGGATTGGGTTTGAGTGTATCCATGACAGATGTGAGATTGTTAATTAATGGTTAACTTAAGGTGGCTACTTAAATACACATCTGGGTGGATTGGTTGCGGGCACCTCGAGAATCCAGTGTTGTCCTAGGATATCCTGGAGTACCCGTGTGATCATCCTATGGTTCGCCACCCAGGCTCAAAGGGATCATAAGATTATTCATGCTAGAAACTTCCGTGTGCAACCACAAGCTATTATGGGTTCTAGCATAGTTGAGTAAGTTGCATGACCTCTTCCAGTGGTAGGCTAGCAGATGTAGGGGATGTAGGTTGGTACTGTCAACCCAGGGTTAGAGTTAATGTTTCTGAAAGACTGTGTCTCGGTCATCTGTTTCTCAAACACCATGTAGTGCGAGAAATCCAACGGAGGAGATCGAGTCTTGTGGGGAAAAGTGCGCAAACCTCTACAGAGTGTATAAACTAATCATGGTTAGCCGTGTCCCCGGTTATGGACATATTGAGTATCTGGATCTTGGGTTATCATGTTGATCTCATCACTCTATTAATTAATTTGGTTGGGTTATTAATACTATTTAATTGGGATTGAGTTGGAGGAACCTTCTCAATGCTTAACAACTACCATGATAGTTAAACAAAATATATTCCTTTGTTGTAGGGAAAAATTGGCTTTTCGCAAAACATTATAACCGTAGAGCCTCCACCAGCCTCATATGCATGTAGTGATAGCCTTTACTTGTTCATTGCTCTACTGTGTTCTCTTGCCAGCATATTCCATGTGCTGACCCGTTTCGGGCTGCAACATATCATGTTGTAGACTTTTCAGACGAAGAGTAAGGTGCGCTAGGTCAATGTCGTGCACTCAGCTATGCCGTTGGAGTTGATGGACTCACTTTATCTTCCAAGCCTTCCGCTGTTATCTTATTTAGATGGCCTTAAGCCATATTTATTGTAATAAGTTCTCTCTTGAGTCTATCGATGTAATAAGTGTGTGATTGCTACTCTGTTATAAATCCTTCGAAGTACTGTGTGTCAGCATTACCGATCCAGGGATGACACTTATGCACAGAGATTCGACCGTTTGAGGTTGGATCGCTACAAGATGGTATTAGAGCACACGCTGAATGTAGGACACGACCACTAAGATGAGCCATAGGTCACTCTTCTCTACTCATTTCTGACTTCTCTCCATATTCTACTCTATAGGATGGCGGACTCAAGGAACAAGTTTGCACAACCGGATGAAGAGACACCTTTTGGACGACACTTGAAGGAAGTCACTAGGTACCTGAACATCAGAATACCAAGCTTCACCGGGACCTACACCACCACTTTACTACAAGAGGAGCGTTGGACGCTTCAAGTTCAAGTTCCAGGAAGGACATTCATGCCAGTTACCGAACCCATAGAGTTTTCCTTTGATGCACCAACCTGGAGTCTAGGTAAGAGCATGGCAGCCCACATCGCCATGGGACGCATCGACGAAGTTTACCACAAGGATCTTAAGGACACCATCTACCAGATATGTGGACGCCGAGATGAGCAATGGGAGATGATCAGGACCAGGAAGGACAGGTCCATTGCAGTTTACATCCAGGAGTTAAACCAGCACATTCGTCGACAGGAGAACCAGATGTGTGCAAGCATGATAGACCTGAAGAAGTTGATGACTGGGAACATGGAGCTAGAAGAGGAACTCAAGTCTACACACGACGGATACAAGGAGGAAGTTGCAATACTAGTGGATATGAATGACGACCTGACAAGGAAGCTAAGAGTATTCATTGGAGATCCCGCGCCAGGAGGAGATGACGACCATCCCAAGGACTACATCATCATCGACGACACCGACTCCGACCCCGACAGTAGTGATGATGATTATGAAGATGAAGCTGGAGCGGATATCATGGAGTCTTCTACTGATCAAATTTTTTAGTAGACCACCATATTATTAGTAGTATTTCCCCATGTATATACTAGTAGTCCGAGCACTGTAACGATAGTTAGATCAATTGTATGCCCTTGCTTGAAATTGCTTTGGTGTGATATGATTGTGTTTGTCTCATGTGCATATGGGTAGTGCTTTCTCACTAGACCTCATTCTATTCTAATCTCTCCCCTCTAAACCCATCAGATGCCTACGAGACGTGACCCCAGATTTGCCTTCCCTCCGGAGCTCACTCAGTTAATCCAACAGCAAAATACACTGATGTAGTTGCTAGTCCAGAACCAAGGCAACAACAACAACAATAACAACAACCCACCGCCACCACCTCCAGTTGACAACTTAGCCCGTTTTCTGATGTTACAACCGCCGTGTTTTCCAGTAGCACCGAGCCCATAGTTGCTGACGACTAGCTGTGTAGGATTGGAAGGGAGTTGACCACTACAGGTTACATAGATGCTGAGAAGGTGCGTTTTGCCGCACACCAATTGGATGGACCTGTAGCCTCATGGTGGGAGAATTACACAGCCACCTTTCCTATAGCAAATGTCACCTGGGATCAATTTCAGCAAGCATTCTGCACTGCTCATGTCTCAACTGGAGCTATGAGCATGAAGAAGCATGAGTTTCGCAACTTACGCCAGGGCAACCGTACTGTGGGGCAGTACGTGGATGAGTTTAGCAAGTTAGCCCGCTATGCCCCAGATGATGTGGCCACCGATGCCGCGAAACATGAGAAGTTTATGGAAGGGCTGAATGATGAGATGAGTATGCAGTTAATGGTGGCAACATTTAACAACTACCAGGAGTTGGTAGATAAGGATCTTATGATTGAAGGGAAGCAACAGCAGATTGAGAGCCGCAAAAGGAAGTATGGAAAAGGGAAGTACAATTTAGGAGCTCAGCAGAAACCTCATTTCGCCCCGTACTCGGGAGGATATACCCATAACCATGGAGGCCATACCCACAATGGAGGAAGTTCGCATAACCACAGTGGCCCCAAGAATGGAAACGGGAATGAAGCAGGCAATAATCAGAACCGCTCTAACCCAGCCACACCCGCCAAGAGGGAGCTAAGTCACATTACTTGTTTCAAGTGTGGGAAGACTGGACATTACGCCACTGAATGTTCTGAAGCAAAGAATGGAAATGGCAATGGAAGCTCTGGGAAGAAGCCCAACCCTTTTAACAAGGGACAAGTGAACCACGTGAACGTGGAGGAGGTTGAAGAGCAGCCAGATGTAGTTATCGGTAAGTTTTTGGTTAAGTCATTTACCGCTCTCATTCTTTTGATACTGGTGCATCACATTCATACATTTCAAGGGGATTTGTGGACAAGTTTAAGTTACCCACCTTAGCCCTTAGGACACCCTTGTTAGTAATCTCACCAGGTGCAGAATATATGGCCAGCCGATGGTGCGATCGGATACCCGTAACCATTGGCAGCCATGTTTTCCCCTCAGACCTAATAATTCTAGAGTCACAAGGATTGGATGTGATACTGGGTATGGATTGGCTATCGAATTATGGAGGAAACATTGATTGTGCTAGTAGGTCAATTCTGCTCACCACCCCGGAGGGAAAAAGGATTAAGTATGTATCCAGGCATGCACCAAAGAGGACTCACATAAATTCTCTCACGGGAGTTGTTTAGGAGGAAGTGCCTGTAGTGAAGGATTATCCGGATGTATTTCCAGAGGAGATACCAGGCATGCCGTCGGATCGAGATATTGAGTTATTGATAGAGCTATTGCCAGGCACCGGACCGATATCGAAGAGACCATACCGGATGCCCGCAAATGATCTGTAGGAGATTAAGAAACATATTAAGGAGTTATTGGAGAAAGGTTACATTTGACGAAGTTCGTCACCATGGGGAGCCCCAGTGCTTTTGGTTGAGAAGAAGGATAAATCTTTGAGAATGGTTGTTGATTATCGTGCATTGAATGAAGTGACAATCAAGAACAAGTACCCACTGCCGATGATCAATGATTTGTTTGACCAGTTGCAAGGAGCTAAAGTATTTTCCAAGATCGATCTTCGATCAGGATACCACCAGCTGAAGATCCGAGAACAGGATATACCTAAGACAGCCTTCATCACAAGGTACAGGCTATATGAGTACACGGTTATGTCATTTGGATTGACTAGTTCCCCTGCCTATTTCATGAGTATGATGAATAAGGTGTTCATGGAGTTCTTGGATAAATTTGTCATGGTGTTCATTGATGACATTTTGGTATACTCTAAGAATGAAGAGGAACACAAGGAGCATTTGCGTTTAGTTCTCGAGAAGCTCAGGGAACATCAGCTATATGCCAAGTTCAAAAAGTGTGAGTTTTGGTTGAAGGAAGTTGGATTCCTTGGACATGTTATATCAGGAGAGGGTATAGCAGTAGACCCTACTAAGGTTCTGTCAGTCACTGAGTGGTTGGCACCCACCTCAGTTGGAGAGATCCACAGTTTTCTTGGACTCGCAGGTTACTACCAGAGATTCATCGAGAATTTCTCCAATATTGCAAAACCTATGATGGAGTTGTTGAAGAAGGACACCAAGTTCAAATGGACAGATGAATGCAAGGCAAGTTTTCAAGAGCTGAAGAAATGTTTGGTTACAGCCCCAATGCTGATTCTGCCGGATATACGCAAGGATTTCCAAGTGTATTGTGATGCTTCTCGCTTAGGACTTGGAGGTGTACTTATGCAGGGCGGAAGAGTTGTTTCATATGCCTCATGTCAGCTTCGATCGCATGAGTTGAATTATGCCACGCATGATTTGGAGTTAGCAGTTGTAGTGCATGCGCTTAAAACCTAGAGACATTTTCTTATTGGGAATCATTGTGATGTGTACACGGATCATAAGAGTTTGAAGTACATTTTCACACAGAAGGAGTTGAATCTCAGGCAAATGAGATGGTTGGAGCTTATTAAATATTATGATATGAAGCTGCACTATCATCCAGGAAAGGCCAATGTCGTAGCAGACGCTTTGAGCCGGAAGACTTACGCCAATACCCTCGTAAGCGGAGGATTACCAAAGGAGTTGGCTGAAGATCTCAGGGAGCTACGTTTGGAGATAGTCCCTAGAGGTTTTGTTGCAGCATTAGAAATTCAGTCGACATTATTGGGAAAGATTCGAGAAGCTCAGAAGATGATAAGGAAATTGCTGAGATAAAGGAGAAAATGGGCAAAGGAAAAGGCAAGGGTTTTCGTAGGATGAGAACGCCACCTTGTGGTTTGAGGATCGTGTTTATGTACCCAATAATGCAGAAATCAGGAAGTTGATACTTCAGGAGGCTCATGACTCACCATACTCGATACACCCCGGAAACACCAAGATGTATTCAGATTTAAAGGAGCGTTTCTGGTGGATAGGAATAAGAAGGATATTGCCGAGTATGTAGCAGTATGTGATGTATGTCAGAGAGTGAAGGCAGAACACCAGAAGCCAGCAGGATTACTGCAGCCTATGCCGATACCCGAATGGAAGTGGGACAAGCTTGGCATGGATTTTATCACTGGATTACCCAGGACCCGATCGGGAAATGATTCGATTTGGGTAGTAGTGGATCGTTTGACCAAAGTGGCCCACTTTATCCCAGTGAAAACCACCTATACGAGTGCGAAGTTGTCCAAGATATATATGACCAGGATCGTATGTCTACATGGAGTTCCGAGGACCATCGTATTGGATAGAGGAACATAGTTCACTTTAAAGTTTTGGCATCAGTTACACCAGACTTTGGGAACCAGGCTAGAGTTCAACACAGCCTTTCATCCGTAGACAGATGGACAGACCGAGAGAGTCAATTAGATTATGGAGGACATGTTGAGAGCTTGTGTGCTAGATTATGGATCTAGTTGGGATGACAATTTGCCTTACGCAGAGTTCTCTTACAACAACAGTTATCTAGCCAGTCTGAAGATGGCACCTTTCGAAGCTTTGTATGGAAGAAGGTGCAGGACATCGTTGATGTGGGATGAAGTTGGAGACCGCCAGTTGTTTGGAGCATATTTGATCAAAGAGTCAGAGGAGAAGGTTAAATTGATTTGAGATAGACTGAAGGTAGCTCAGTCTAGGAAGAAGAGTTATGCCGACTCAAAACACAAGGAGGTAGTCTATGAAATCGGAGACAGAGCATATCTTTGGGTGTCACCCCTGCGAGGAGTTAAATGTTTTGGAGTTAAGGGAAAGTTAGCCCAAAGATTTGTAGGACCATACCGAGTTTTGGAACGTATGGGAGAGGTGGCCTACAAGTTGGAGTTACCCGAAGGATTGTCAGGAGTTCATGATGTGTTCCATGTTTCCCAGTTGAAGAAGTGCCATGCAGAGATGGCCGATATTCCTCTGAGAGATACGGTGCCCCTGGAAGCAATTCAGTTGGATAGTGATCTTACCTATGAGGAGAAACCAGTAAAGATTCTTGAGTTTGCCAGCCGAGTCACATGCAGTAAGGTTATTAAGTTCTGCAAAGTTCAGTGGGCCACCATACCGAGGATGAAGCCACCTGGGAACGATAGGATGATCTATGGAAAGACCATCCACACCTATTTTCTAGCCAACCTGAATCTCGAGGGCGAGATTCACCTTAAGGGGGGTAGGTTTGTAACATCCCAAATTTTCAATTTGGAATGTTATACATAGGTCATCATATGCATATCATATTTTTATTTGCATTTTGGTTTTGTGATCCTAAGAATCCTAAGCAACTCAAGGACCCACGGAGAGAGTTGGGGATTTTATTATTTTCATATTTGAATTTTCTCCAATATTGAAAAGTGGATCACTTTGGTTTTAATTATTTTTCCCTCCAAATAATATTTCCAATATTAAAATATATGAGAGGAGATAATATGACTTCTCCAAGATAAAAGAAATATTGGAGAAAAAATGTTAAAATCAAATAAATAATTTTATTTGGATTTTATTGCTATTGTATTTGAATTAGAAAAATATGCATTTTCCAAAATTGCATTTTTAGGCCAAGAAAATGTTCACTTTGTCCTAAATATTTTACTTAGACGGTCAAAATTGGTTTTGGCATTTTTTTAGAATTTATTTTATATTTATTAGGAATTTTTTCTCTCGGCGGAATTGTTTAAAAAAAAGTGGGTTCGGACCGACTGGGTCGAAGCCCAGTCGTCCCAGCTCGCGCGTCCCCGACCCCGAGCGGGACTCCCGCAGCCGCACGACGCCGCCACCGTGGCCGAGTCGGCCACCACCCGCCGTCGCCCCCTCCCCAAGCAACGCCGCCACCCCCTCCCCTTTATAAGCACACCCGAGGCCCCTGGAGCCCCAAGCCGCCGCGCCGCCGCCTGCCCTCGCCAGCGCCGCCGCATCGCCGCTGCCGCGCCGCCGCCCCGTAGCCACCCACGCCGCCCCACAGCCGCCCGACGCCGTCGACCGCCGTCGCCGCCGCCGCGGATCTCGCCGGAGCCGCCGCCGTTGACCCCGTTTGACCGGTCGGTTTCTCATGGTTAAACCCCGTTTTTTTTAGTTTTCCGGTTTAATTTTCTTATATCGGTTTTCATCGGTTTATTTTATTTAGCGGACGTTCGTCCGTCCGTTTGTTTTAACGAGCCGGTTAGGTTCAGACAGCGAACGTTCGTTCGTTAGTCTTTTCTTTTATTTTATTTTCGACCAGGGACTTATCCGTGATTACTTTTATCGCGAATTAGCCCCTGGTCTTCAAACCCTCGTCATTTCTTAACCGTTTGTCCAAATCTAGTGAAACCAACGCCAAAATCTTCGTCCCAAACCCCTCTTTCTGTTTAATCAACTTGAACATGATTTTGACAATTTAAAATTTGTTTTCAAGCAGATTTGAATTCAAAGTTCTTTTGACCGTACTTTCAGTTCTGTAGCTCCGATTCGATCGATTCTTTTTGCAAATCGAAGCTCTTCTGTTAAACTTTCAGTTTGGATCTTATTATCTGAGTTTTATCTGTGCATCTTTGCTTGAATGCTTATGTATGCTATTGTTTGTTTGCGATAGAATTCCCGGAGTGCGCATTGTGCTACTACGAGTCTCTAGGTTTTGCGGATCATCAGCAAGGCAAGTAACACATTGATCATACTCTTTTCTTACCTAGTTTTTATGCATTAGATACAACCCTCAAACATTGCATGAGTAGGATCTCTTAACATGTGGGTTTTGGGAAGTACATGATGAGGTAGAACCTATTGCCTTTTTGTTATCAAACCCTTGGGAGTTACTTCTACGTTATGCTTATACTGCTATGCTATGCTCGTGGACGTGGATTGGGTTTGAGTGTATCCATGACAGATGTGAGATTGTTAATTAATGGTTAACTTAAGGTGGCTACTTAAATACACATCTGGGTGGATTGGTTGCGGGCACCTGGAGAATCCAGTGTTGTCCTAGGATATCCCCGAGTACCCGTGTGATCATCCTATGGTTCGCCACCCAGGCTCAAAGGGATCATAAGATTATTCATGCTAGAAACTTCCGTGTGCAGCCACAAGCTATTATGGGCTCTAGCATAGTTGAGTAAGTTGCATGACCTCTTCCAGTGGTAGGCTAGCAGAAGTAGGGGATGTAGGTTGGTACTGTCTACCCAGGGTTAGAGTTAATGTTTCTGAAAAGACTATGTCTCGGTCATCCGTTTCTCAAACACCATGTAGTGCGAGAAATCCAATGGAGGAGATCGAGTCTTGTGGGGAAAAGTGCGCAAACCTCTGCAGAGTGTATAAACTAATCATGGTTAGTCGTGTCCCCGGTTATGGACATCTTGAGTGTCTGGATCTTGGATTATCATGTTGATCTCATCACTCTATTAATTAATTTGGTTGGGTTATTAATACTGTTTAATTGGGATTGAGTTGGAGGAACCTTCTCAATGTTTAACAACTACCATGATAGTTAAACAAAATATATTCCTTTGTTGTAGGGAAAATTTGGGTTTTCGCAAAACATTATAACCATAGAGCCTCCACCAGCCTCATATGCATGTAGTGATAGCCTTTACTTGTTCATTGCTCTACTGTGTTATCTTGCCAGCATATTCCATGTGCTGACCCATTTCGGGCTGCAACATATCATGTTGCAGACTTTTCAGACGAAGAGTAAGGTGCGCTAGGTCGTTGTCGTGCACTCAGCTATGCCGTTGGAGTTGATGGACTCACTTTATCTTCCAAGCCTTCTGTTGTTATCTTATTTAGATGGCCTTAAGCCATATTTATTGTAATAAGTTCTCTCTTAAGTCTATCAATGTAATAAGTGTGTGATTGCTACTCTATTTAAATCCTTCAAAGTACTGTGTGTGTCAGCATTACCGATCCAGGGATGACACTTATGCACAGAGATTTGACCGTTTGAGGTTGGATCGCTACATTCCTCTTTGGTGCCAAGGGGGCAAGCGCAGGTGCGGAGTCCCGAGGAATCAGGCGAAGGTTTCCATATTGGTGCAACAAGACCAAGACTGCCAGGACGATAAGGCAGAGGTCATTGTGGAGCCCACTGCAGTGTCACCACCAGAGCCTTTGCAGGCAAAGACTACTTTTGTCGGGATAACTTGTACTAGTTGTCCGCCTTTGAATTTGGCCGTTGTGGGATCCCTTCCCGCCAACATTTGGGAAGAGGATCAAGGCCACTATAAATAGGACTTAGCCACCACCATAGAAGGGGAGGAGATCCATTCCACCTTGACCACCTCTCCATCTCATTGAGCTCAAGAACACCTCACCTCCTGAGGTTGTTCATCCACTGTACTAGTTCATCCTCAGCCCCTTGAGGTAATCCACCACAAAGCTGGAGTAGGGTATTACACCGCAAGGTGGCCCGAACCAGGGTAAACTGCTGTGTCTCTTGTCCCTTGGGTTCGTCGAGCTAGGCTGTGGAATCGTTGGGCCGACAGGTTGGGAAGAAGGAGTTCTTCGTACGCACCCCAGTGTTCGAACCTCTCAAGGGTCTGCGGAGCCCGGAATCCAACATTACGCTGTGGTGTTCCAGGTGGCGTGAGTTGCGAAACTATTCCACATTGTTTCAAATGAAGACCAAACTCGTAACTCAAATATTCACCTCCATGATCAGATCAGAGAAACTTTATTTTCTTGTTACGATGATTTTCGACTTCACTCTGAAATTCTTTGAACTTTTCAAATGTTTCAGACTTATGTTTCATTAAGTAGATATACCCATATCTGCTCAAATCATCTATGAAGGTCAGAAAATAACGATGCCCGCTGCGAGCCTCAACGCTCATCAGACTGCATACATCAGTATGTATTATTTCCAACAAGTTAGTGGCTTGCTCCATTGTTCCGGAGAACGGAGTCTTAGTCATCTTGCCCATGAGGCATGGTTTGCAAGCATCAAGTGATCCAAAAGCCCATCAGCATGGAGTTTCTTCATGCGCTTTACACCAATATGACCTAAACGGCAGTGCCACAAATATGTTGCACTATCATTATTAACTTTGCATCTTTTGGCTTCAATATTATGAATATGTCTATCACTACGATCGAGATTCAACAAAAATAGACCACTCATCAAGGGTGCATGACCATAAAAGACATTAATCATATAAATAGAACAACCATTATTTTCTGATTTAAATGAATAACCATCTCGCATCAAACAAGATCCAAATATAATGTTCATGCTCAACGCTGGCACCAAATAACAATTATTCAGGTCTAAAACTAATCCTGAAGGTAGATGTCGAGGTAGCGTGCCGACGGCGATCACATCGACCTTGGAACCATTTCTGACGTGCATCGTCACCTCGTCCTTAGCCAATCTTCATTTAATCCGTAGCCCTAGTTTTGAGTTGGAAATATTAGCAACAAAACCCGTATCAAATACCCAGGCGCTATTACGAGCATTAGTAAGGTACACATCAATAACATGTATACAAAATATACCTTTCACTTTGCCATCCTTCTTATCCGCCAAATACTTGGGGCAGTTCCGCTTCCAGTGACCAGTCCCTTTGTAGTAGAAGCACTCAGTTTTAGGATTAGGTCCAGACTTGGGCTTCTTCCCGGGAGCATCAACGTGCTTGCCATTATTCTTGAAGTTCCCTTTCTTCCCTTTTCCCTTTTTTCTTGAAACTAGTGGTCTTGTTAACCATCAACACTTGATGCTCCTTCTTGGTTTCTACCTCCGCAGCCTTAAGCATTGCAAAGAGCTCAGGAATTGTCTTTTCCATCCCTTGCATATTATAGTTCATCATGAAGCCTTTATAGCCTGGTGGCAGTGATTGAAGAACTCTGTCAATGACACTATCATCCGGAAGATTAACTCCCAGCTGAGTCAATTGATTGTGGTACCCAGACATTCTGAGTATGTGTTCATTGATAGAACTGTTCTCCTCCATCTTGTAGCTATAGAACTTGTTGGAGACTTCATATTTCTCAACTCGGGCATTTGCTTGAAATATTAACTTCAACTCTTGGAACATATCATATGCTCCATGACGTTCAAAACGTCTTTGAAGTCCCAATTCTAAGCCGTAAAGCATGGTACACTAAACTATCGAGTAGTCATCAGCTTTAGCTTGCCAGACGTTTATAACGTCCGGAGTTGCTCTTGCAACAGGCCTTGCACCTAGCGGTGTTTCCAGGACATAATTCTTCTGTGCATCAATGAGGATAATCCTCAAGTTACGTACCCAATCCGTGTAGTTTCTACCATCATCTTTCAACTTAGCTTTCTCTAGGAACGCATTAAAATTCAAGGGAACGATAGCACGGGCCATTGATCTACAAAAACATAGATATGCAAAAATTATCAGGACTAAGTTCATGATAAATTAAAGTTCAATTAATCGTATTACTAAAGAACTCCCACTTAGGTAGACATCCCTCTAGTCATCTAAATGATCACGTGATCCATATCAACTAAACCATATCCAATCATCAGATGAGATGGAGTAGTTTTCAATGGTGAACATCTCTATATTGATCATATCTACTATATGATTCACGTTCGACCTTTCGGTCTCAGTGTTCCGAGGCCATATCTGTATATTCTAGGCTCGTCAAGTTTAACCTGAGTATTCTGCACGTGCAAAACTGTCTTACACCTATTCTATGTGAACGTAGAGCTTATCACACCCGATCATCACGTGGTGTCTCGACATGACGAACTGTAGCAACGGTGCATACTCAGGGAGAACACTTATACCTTGAAATTTAGTGAGTGGTCATCTTATAATGCTACCACCGTACTAAGCAAAATAAAATGCATAAAAGATAAACATCATATGCAATCAAAATATGTAACATGATATGGCCATCATCATCTTGTGCCTTTGATCTCCATCTCCAAAGCACCATCATGATCTCCATTGTCACCGGCTTGACACCTTGATCTTCATCATAACGTCATTGTCGTCTCGCCAATTATTGCTTCTACAACTATCGCTACCGCATAGTGATAAAGTAAAGCAATTCATGGCGATTGCATTTCATACAATAAAGCGACAACCATAAGGCTCCTGACAGTTGTCGATAACTTTTACAAAACATGATCATCTCATACAATAACTTATATCACATCAATTCTTGACCATATCATATCACAGCAAGCCCTGCAAAAACAAGTTAGACGTCCTCTACTTTGTTGTTGCAAGTTTTACATGGCTGCTACGAGCTTCTAGCAAGAACCGTTCTTCCCTATGCATCAAAACCACAATGATTTTTTGTGAAGTGTGTTGTTTTAACCTTCAACAAGCACTCAAATTTGATTCAACTAAAGTTGGAGAAACAGACACCCGACAACCACCTTTATGCAAAACAAGTTGCATGTCTGTCGGTGGAACTGGTCTCATGAACGTGGTCATGTAAGGTTGGTCCGGGCCGCTTCATCCAACAATACCGCCGAATCAAAATAAGACGTTGGTGGTAAGCAGTATGACTATTATCGCCCACAACTCTTTGTGTTCTACTCGTGCATATCATCTACGCATAGACCTGGCTCAGATGCCACTGTTGGGGAACGTAGCATGCAATTTCAAAAAAATTCCTACGATCACGCAAGATCTATCTAGGAGATGCATAGCAACAAAAGGGGGAGAGTGTGTCCACGTACCCTTGTAGACCGAAAGCGGAAGTGGTAGGTTAACGTGGTTGATGTAGTCGAACGTCTTCGCGATCCAACCGATCTAGTACCGAACGTACGGTACCTCCGAGTTCAGCACACGTTCAGCTCGATGACGTCCCTCGAACTCTTGATCCAACAGAGGGTCGAGGGAGAGTTTCGTCAGCATGACGGCATGGTGACGGTGATGGTTATGTGATCCGCGCAGGGCTTCGCCTAAGCACTACGACGCTATGACCGGAGGAGTAAAATGTGGAGGGGGGCACTGCACACGGTTAACAGAATAACTATTGTGCTTTCGGGTGCCCCCTGCCCCCGTATATAAAGGAGGAGAGGAGGAGGCCGGCCACCAGGGGCGCGCCAAGGAGAGGGGAGTCCTACTAGGACTCCAGTCCTGGTAGGATTCGCCCCCTTTTTCCCTTCTCATGGAGGGGGGAGAAGGAAGGGAGAGGGAAGAGGAGAAGGAAAGGGGGGCGCGCCGCCTCCCCTAGTCCAATTCGGACTCCCTATGGGAGGGGGCGCGGCCACCCCTTGTGGGCTGCCTCACCTCTCCCCTATGGCCCATGTAGGCCCACTACATTCCCCTGGGGGTTCCGGTAACCCCTCGGTGCTCCAATAAATATCTGAAACGTCCCAAAACCATTCTGGTGTCCAAATACTATCGTCCAATATATCAATCTTTACCTCTCAATTATTTCGAGACTCCTCGTCATGTCCATGATCTCATCCGAGACTCCGAACAACCTTCGGTCACCAAAACACATAACTCATAATACAAATCGTCATCGAACGTTTAAGCGTGCGGACCCTACGGGTTCGAGAACTATGTAGACATGACCGAGACACATATCCGATCAATAACCAACAGTGGAACCTGGATGCTATGCTCATATTGGTTCCTACATATTCTATGAAAATCTTTATTGGTCAAACGTAATAACAACATATGTCATTCGCTTTGTCATCGTTATGTTACTTGCCCAAGATTCGATCATCGGTATCCTCATACCTAGTTCAATCTCGTTACTGGCAAGTCTCTTTACTCGTTCCGTAATGCATCATTTCGTAACTAACTCATTAGTCACATTGCTTGCAAGGCTTATAGTGATGTGCATTACCGAGAGGGCCCAGAGATACCTCACCGATACTTGGAGTGACAAATCCTAATCTCGATCTATGCCAACCCAACAAACACCTTCAGAGACACCTGTAGAGCATATTTATAATCACCCAGTTACGTTGTGATGTTTGATAACGCACAAGGTGTTCCTCCGGCATTCGGGAGTTGCATAATCTCATAGTCAAAGGAATATGTATAAATCATGAAGAAAGCAATAGCAACAAAACTTAACGATCGTTATGCTAAGCTAACGGATAGGTCGTGTCCATCACATCATTCTCCTAATGATGTGATCTCATTCATCAAATGACAACACATGTCTATGGTCAGGAAATTTAACCATCTTTGATTGACGAGCTAGTCAAGTAGAGGCATACTAGGGACACTTTGTTTTGTCTATGTATTCACACATGTATCAAGTTTCCGGTTAATACAATTCTAGCATGAATAATAAACATTTATCATGATATAAGCAAATATAAGTAACAACTTTATTATTGCCTCGAGGGCATATTTCCTTCAGATCGCTCCTTCCAAACCAGAGCATCTCACATAAAGGATCATGGTTTCCAAAAGGAGACGTGTCAATTCAAACTCCAGTGGCCGGTGACTTCATCGTTTGGCCTCATAAAAATTTCCACGGTACGCAATCACCATTATACCATAGGTTTGATTTTCTAGTGCATTTCAGGTATTTTTAGCTATATTTAAGACATTTTTTGAGTTTAACGTGCATTTTGTGCATAAAAATAAAATTACAACCGGAATTGCATGTGCTGTCGAAAGGTATGAGGATCGTCGTTCGATCTGGGAGCATCCAACGGTGTAGACGTATGATCCGTGGGGTTTGGTTTCTGGCCAATCAGAAAGCACAACTCAGATCACGCGTGGGGTTTGGTCCGCAGACGGCTTTCATGAACGAACCGTGTGCTATTCGCAAACCAGATTGCATATTTTTGTTCACACATACTGTAGTGAGATCAATTGAGTGTGCTACCTCCATGATATAATAATAATAATAATAATAAGAAGAAGAAGAAGAAGAAGAAGAAGAAGAAACATTTCATATTCATTGCCTGATGTGATAGCATATAAATGTCAACATATTAACGGTTCTTACATCAACAGAAAACCGGGCATAACTCACAAATTCAGTACACACGACAGCTCTAAATTGAACGAATTAAGTTGCAGGGTAGGCATAAAGACTAGTCTTACGGCTCAATTCCCATGTGCATGGGGGAACTGGGATCATTACGTTGACCCTGAATGAACTTGGGTTTTTTGATGATTGTACGCTTCTCTGTTACATGGGTGCGTCATCCCTTGGCTGGCAACTCAACAAATTCATCGCACTCGTCCTCATCGGCAACATCCTCGACACCCAGTACCCTCCTCTTCCCATGCATCACTACATGGCAGTTCTTATGCAAGGGGTCTTCCGCATAGAAAATCTGGGTAGCATCGCTGGCAAGAATGAATGGGTCCGCGTGATATGTCATCGTTGTCCTCTTAACATAGGTCTTCCTATAATCATCAACCTTTACATGACCAAGAGGGATCCAGGCGCACCTGAATAATGCCACCTTAACTTTCACATAGTCAAGCTCCTAAATCTATTTGATGGTTCCATAGTATACTGTTTTATCAGCTTCATCTACAGTCATGCATTCTATTCGAACAGAGTTGTTCTGATATGAGCTCTTCTCATCACATTCCTAAGTGTAAAACATGTATCCATTTATGTCATATGCTTGGTACATCAACGCCGTAGGTGATGGCTTTTGTGCCAACCACATAGAAATGTCATCGATGGATCCTTGTGCCAAATGATTCTTTAGCCATTCGGCGTAGTTCTAAGTGTGCTCCTTCATCTCCACATCTGAGGAAGGCACCATTGGTAAGAAGCTTTGGCGTATCTCCGCCAAGTGTTCTTTGGCATAAGTGCTGAGAACTAGGCTGTTAGGCAGTACCGTCAAATAGGCTTTCTCTGCCAATTCTTCGGGTGCATCCATTTGCGTGCCAGCAAGGACCGGCTTACCTTTCAGCCTTCCCTCGTGGCGAGAGAGGGGCAAACCTATAGGTCTTTGCTTCATGTATTCGGTGCAAAACTCAACCACCTCCTCCGCGGTATAACCTTGTAGGATGCTTGCCTCTGGATGGTTTCGGTTCCGACAAAAGCACTTCAGTATTCACATGAACTGCTTAAAGGGATACATGTTGCGAAGAAACACAAGACCACAATACTTTATCTCGTCGACAAGGTGCACAGTGAGATGGACCATGACATCAAAGAATGACAGTGGGAAAAAACATCTCTAGGTTGGACAATATTCTTGCAATATCATCTTGCATATGATCCAACTCTTCAGGATCTACAACTTTTTGCCATAGTTGGTCGAAGAAATCACCGAGCTCAATGAGTGTGTTTCTTATATCTTTGTCCATCAGATTCCTGATGGCCATCGGGAGGATTTGTGTCAACATTACATGGCAATCATGTGACTTCATGTGTCCCAACTTCATTTTACCTGACCTCACTTCCACGACACTTCTGATGTTTGTGGAGTAGGAAGAGGGTGTCTTAACTAACAACAAATAGGTGAAGAACTGTGTTGCTTCTTTTGTATTGAAATTGTAACTCTGGCAAGCTTTGATGAATTTTTCATCATCTTGTGCTTCACTCTTGCGTTTTGATTGATGAGCAAGCATATCGAGTTGTGAACCGTCACCATCCTTTCTTTTACCTTTAATCTTGAGCAGAGTACTAAGGATGCTTTCGCATACGTTCTTCTCTATGTGCATGACATCAATGCAGTGACATACACATAGAATCTCCTAGTAAGGTAATTTCTAGAACACCGATTTATTCTTAAACACTTGACCCTTGGGTGTTCGTTTCACCGTCAAAGCGTGCTTCTTGCCAAGCACAACATTAATTTTTTTAGCCATGTTGTGGACCAACTCCCCTTCATAGGGTCTTGGGCCCACACCTACCTCTATCGTACCATCAAATTCAACTATCATATTTTGGTATGGGTGATTTCTCTGTAAGAACCTACGATGACGCAAATACACGGTTTTGCATGAGTTGGGAAGAAATCTGCTAGCTGTCCTATCCATGCATGTGACACACCCTACATTTCCCTTTGTTTTCTGCCCTGATGTGTTTCCTAAAGCTGGTATATCGTGAATGGTGTGCACCAGCATCGCATGTAGATCGAAAATCACCTTTCTATAAGCATCATAACATTTTACAGTAGGCGCATCTATCCACACTGTCGGTGGTTCTTCTACTAGTAGCTGAAAGTTAATGTTGATGTCATTTCCAGGTTACTTCGGGCCTAGGATAATCATTGACATCATAATGTATTTTTTTCTTCATACACAACCAAGGAGCTAGGTTATATATGCATAGAAGCACCGGCCAAGTGATGTGATTGGTGCTCATATCGCCAAAAGGATTCATCCCTTCCGTACACTCCCTATCGTGGGAAACCACATCCACCTATGGGGCTAGGAGCCCCTTTTGGTTCGGCGGGGGGATGGGCATGTTGCACAAAGAGCAGAGAAGCGTAACATAGCACGATAGAGATCACACATGCAGTTTTACCCAGGTTCGGGCCGCTGCGAGGTGTAAAACCCTACTCCTGCATTGGTGGATTGATGGTAGAGAATGGTGCAGAGGCGCAGTGCTCTTGCCCAGCAAGGTTGCCTCGGGGCGAGAGTGGCTACGTGCGTATGAATTTCAGAGGTCTGAATCCTCTCTACGGTTGCCACATGCCTCCTTATATAGACTAAGGGGTCACCACAGTGGCAAATCAGTCTTTACATACTGATTAGATAGCGAACAGTGCTATCATACCTAACTCTACGGGCTGACAGAGCGCATTAAATGCGCCGCTCAGTGTCACATCACAGCTTGCCCGGCAGGCCCTGCCAGGTTGTTTTGCCAGCTTCGCGCCTGCTTGCTTGACACGTCTCAGGATGGATGCCACTTGGAGGTATTTTCTGTAGGAAGTGGCCGCCATGTGGCAGGGAGCAGCCACTTAGTCAATTAGGAGCTTGACACCACACTGATTGACGATGTGCATCGCTGCGAGGTGGCATGGTGGAGTGGTTTGCCTTCGCGAGCCCCGGCAGGCCTGCCGGGGCAATCTTAGAGGCTTGCTTCCAGGGCAACCCCAACCTCGCCAAGCTCACCTACCCGGCAAGGGAGGTTCTTTCCTTAGTGGTATCTTGCTTCTTTGGTTTGTCTTGGTCTTCTTGATCCGCACTTTGATTCCTCAAAGAACTGATCTCTTGTGCCCGGTCTGATCTTGGTTCTTTGTTGGCCTGGTGGTCGACTATCCGTGCACGAGTCAGGGGGAAACACATACCCCTATTCATTTACCCCGAGAATAGCCCCTAGCACAGCAAGCAGCTCCGGGTCCTTTCGAGGCAGCACGAGGCAATCTCAATGGTGAGGGAGGACGTCATTGCTTCAGAGGTGTGCCTGGCTGAGCACAAAGCACTCCTGGATGCTAAGGAACAGAGCATCGCTCTCCAGGAGGAAAAACTCGAAGCCACTCTTCGCGCCAAGGATGATGACCTGGAGGCCCTTGTTCAGCAATGCACCAAGGAACTGGAGGACAAGAACAAGGCTGCCCTGGACGCCCTTATTGTCGACTCTACTACCCAGTTGAAAAAGCTTGCTGACAACCTTGCTGCTGCCTCTACTGCCAAGGTGGACCTTGACCGGAGAGTGACCGAGCTGACGGAGAAGCTTGCCGGGAGTGCCAAGGAAGTCTCGGACCTCAAGGAGGCGCAGAAAGTAGAGTCCCTCCTGAAGGACATACAATCACAGCTCTCCTCCAAGAGCCAAGGCCTCAAGGCTGCCAACGGCACCATTGAAGATCTAAAAGCCCGGATTGGATCCTTGGAGGGCTCAATGGAATCCATCGAGGCCCACGAGCAACAACTGTCAAAGGATCTGGACACCGCAAGGCGCCTCCGAAAAGATGTAGAGGACAAGCTGAAGAACCACTATGGTCAAGTTGACCTCTGGACCAAGAGCTTGATCGACATTACCGATTTTCTTACTGCTCAGGGCGCGGCGATGGGCATGGAGGGGCCGGTCTATTCGGCTAGCAAGTAGGAGGCCCCCAGTGCTAAATTGGGGGTTTTCTTCAATGAGTTAATTGCCAAGCTGAAGCCGCACAAGGAGGGAAGAGATGGTCGCTTCGAGGCTGAATCCCGGAGGCTTGCCCGCAACTCCCTCTTCATGGTCTTGAGCAACATCACTTGTCACCACCTGGATCTCGACCTCGCTGATGGTTTCAGGAAGCCGCCATGGGGTGCTGACGTTTCCGCCACTAAGGAGAAGGCCACTCCCTTCGTCGACAGGGTTCTCCACGTACGAGCCCAGCAGGCCCGTCCTTGAATTATTCCCAGTACTATGCGGTCGTGTAATAAAAATAATGATGCATGTTCTGTGTTTAGACTTCATCCTGTTCATGCTTTATGCGGGGTTTGATACTTTTGCTTAAACTGAATCGCATGTTTATCCCTTTTGAGTTTTATCCATGCAATGTTCGTATGATTAGCCTCTATTGCGCATTCTTGGTTGCCTGTCGGTATCATATTGCCACAATGGTCGTGAGGGCTTGACCCTCAATAGTTATTTTGGCGTGGATGCGTCCCGGCAGGTTTGTCCTTGGTAGTTTCCGATGCAGCCACTTGTTCCGCGAGCTGGGTCTGGACGGAATGAGGGTGCAGACAAGAATCTAACAGAGGTACCTCCTTGCGAAAGGTTTCATCATACGAACACTTCGGTACTCAAGGGATAAACAATCATGCAGATCCAAAAGAAACTATAATAATGCAAGGATAGCATGAACTTGGCTTCTTATCTGTGCCTCCATTTATCCCCTTCTGCTATGGCCACTTGTTCGGCCTGTGAGCTTCGGGAAGGATGGTGTCGCATGCGTATCAACTTCTGACTCCCGGTATGGGTCAGTCTATATATATATATATATATATATATATATATATATATATATATATATCTTGCGGCCGCAGGATATGATGCCGGGCATGGCGGGTATCTCTCTACTTCTCTTCACCTTTTCTGAACAATCCAACGGCGTCTGGCACAAAAGTCACACCAATGCGGATGGCCTTGCGGGAGCGTGCTTGTCGGGGCATCGTTCAATGGATTCGCACCGACGCTCTACTCATGATTTCCCTAAACAGGGTAAATGCTAAATCGAGTATCGTGTGGGCTCATCGACGTTGACGACACTAGGACCCAAAGCAGCTCGATTGTCCCAAAGTGAGAGTAGCAGAGAGAGAGAAAGAGCCATCTACCCTTGCGCATCGTCCTCTTCCCTGAACGGGGCCCAGGGTGCATCCACGCTGCCTGATCCGCCTAGGGCAGTCTCGTCGCCCTATTTGTTGGCTTTTGTCGTTGTTGTGGCCGTGACAGGAGGAGGTGACGAAGCTCGGGCAGGACCGGAGGGGAAACAATGTCGTTATCCCACTTTGTCCCTGTCCTTCTCCGCCATCTCTAGGGCGCCATAGCCGATGGAGCCGTCGATGATGAAAATGGCGATGAAGATGACGCGCTGCTTACGCTCTCGGGTTCGCGCAAGTGATCCCCCTACCTGGCGCACCGAAGATGTCATGCGAAACCACGGCTACCTATGGGGCTAGGAGCCCCTTTTGGTTCGGCAGGGGGATGGGCACGTTGCGCAAAGAGCGGAGAAGCGTAACACAGCACGACAGAGATCACACGAGAAGTTTTACCTAGGTTCGGGCCGCCGCGAGGCGCAAAACCCTACTCCTACTTTGGTGGATTGATGGTAGAGAATGGTGGAGAGGCGCAGTGCTCTAGCCTAGCAAGGTTGCCTCGGGGCGAGAGTGGCTACATGCGTATGAATGTCGGAGGTCTGAATCCTCTCTATGGTTGCCACGGGCCTCCTTATATATATTAAGGGGTCACCACAGTGGGAAATCAGTCTTTACACACTGATTAGATAGCGAACATTGCTATCATACCTAACTCTGCAGGCTGACAGAGCGCATTAAATGCACCTCTCGGTGTCACATCACAGCTTGCTCAGCAGGCACTGTCGGGCTGTTTTGCCAGCTTCGTGCCTACTTGCTTGACATGTCTCAGGACGGGTGTCACTTGGAGGTATTTTCTATAGGAAGTGGCTGCCATGTGGCAGGGAGCAGCCACTTAGTCACTTAGGAGCTTGACACTGCACTGATTGACTACGTGCGTCGCTATGAGGTGGCGCGGTGGAGTGACTTGCCTTCGCAAGCCCCGGCAGGCCTGCCGAGGCAATCCTAGAGGCTTGCTTCCGGGGCAACCCCAACCTCGCCAGGCTTTCCCGCCCAGTAGGGGAGGTTCTTTCCTTAGTGGTATCTTGCTTCTCTGGTTTTTCTTGGTCTTCTTGATCCGCACTTTGATTCCTCAAAGAACTGATCTCTTGTGCTCGGTCTGATCTTGGTTCTTTGCTAGCCTGGTGGTCGACTGTCCGTGCATGAGTCAGGGGGAAACACATACCCATATTCGTTTACCCTGACACTCCCCGAGCCTTATATCTAGGATCCTTGGCAAAGTCTTCAAACTTGTTATCCATTAATTCCCACTAAGCCCCATCTTTCGGGTGCCTCATATACTTATCCGCAATTCACTCATCATGATGCCACCGGAACCTGTTTGCCTCTCTAGGGTTTGCAAACAAATGCCTCAACCTTGGAATTAATGGCAAGTACCAAACAACCTTGAACAGGATTCCTGTCTTGATCTTGTCATCGAATTTGTACTTGTCCTTTGCTCTCATGCACTTGTATCATGCATGCTTGTATGTGGGACATGCACGCAAATCTTTGTACTCACCTCGGTATAATATACAATCATTCACACACGCATGTATCTTCTGTACTTCAAGTTCCAATGGGCAAACAATTTTCTTCGCTTCATTCGTGCTTTTGGGGAGCACATTATCTTCTGGAAGATTTTTTTTGAAAAGACCTAACATCTCTTTGAAGCCCTTGTTTGATAGACTGTTTGCTTCTTTAAATTTGAGAAGCGGCAGGCTGGCACTCAACTTGGAATATTTCTTTTTGCAACATGGATACAATTCTTTCTTGGAGTCCGCACCAATGGTTCGCAGATCCTTGTAACCAATCATATCCTTTTTGGGCCCTCGAAATCTACAATCATAGCAGCAAAATCTGGCATATCAAGATCGTCGTCACCTGCGTCGACGTCTTGGTTTTCTAGTGGGCGTTTCGGCTTTCCGGTGTTCCATTGGTAGCTTGACGCCTCTGCCCAATGTTAGATTCAACATCCATGTGACACTGATCGGGGTTTGGCATCTCGCAGCCCTGGGTATATTCATCCATGACCTCCTCTTCACCGTGTCTGGTCCAACGTGTATATCCATCCATGAATCCCCGAGAGACTAAGTGCCACTAGACATCTGCAACTTCATGTGACTCTGTATTGGCACAATCAGTACGTGGACACATGATGTAATCCGCATCACCAATTCCTCTTTGTACTTTCAGCCAAATTCATGAACTATGTCATGCCACTGATAAAATCTGTGGTTCTCCGATTCTTCATCCATCGACATCATTCCATCTACACCACACGAATGGTAATTAAAAACAAAACAACAACATTAATACACGGATTAACTGCTGCCCAAAGATGCGTGCATAAATCACAAGGTTTTATTTTCATTATTACTGAGGGCGCTCCATATTGTTATCCAGACATGCAATGGCAAAAATTAATGGCCAGTCAATTTACACGCAGAGTACTAGTACATCACTACCCTTATGAATTGAATACCTTAATTAAGCCACTCACGAAAAGAATACCTTAATTAATTAGCCGCGCGGCGACCTCCACCCAGCAGTCAGAGAAGCGTGATGCGGCGGCATGCCGAGACAGCAGGGTCGAGGAGCAAAGCTTAGTGTGGCTGCCTCCTAAAATTCGACCTCCACTATCTCTCCATCGACCGCGATGGATGTGCTCAAATCACACCGCCGCCGACCTCGATGTTGAGCTCCTCCTGTCTCCCGCCGCAGACCGATGATTGACCTCCTATGACGCCGCCACCGCCCACCGACCAAGGATTGACCTCTTCTCTGGTAGCCGCTTCCTAGGCCGCCGCCGCCATCTCTATATGTAGAGCGGCTATTTTATTTTCTGACGGATATTCGTAGAGCGGCTGTTTACACGGTATCACTGTAACTCAATTATATGTGTACAGGGTAGTACATCACATACGGTTATGTAACGGCAACCGTCTCTCACCTATGTTGTCTTCTCACGCGGTTTGGTGCAGAAATCATGTGTGAATTTTTAATACCTAACACAAATGAGATGTATAAACAGTGTGCCATATACAACATATAGTGCCATAAGTAGTTCCTGACCGTTAACTTATCCCCAGAGTTTCCCCACCCCCCCAATCCCTAGATAGCCTCCAAATTCCCTCGCATGGCGCTGACATTGGGGGAATGTGGAAAAGTGGTGTTGATGGTTTCGGTGCGGCTGCTCCTTCTCGTATTGCCATCACGACGGTGGTTGCCGCTGAGCACTTGCCTAAGGTCATCAAAAGGCAGGTGTACTACGGATCCGAATCGTCCTGTCAGGTTCCAATCTATCCCGATCTTTTTTAGCATGTCCAAAGTAGCTCCTTGCTAAATCCGTCCTGAATGACCCCCCCACCCACCAGGAGAGTGATCTGCCGCCGGATCTGGAGCATGACTCCAGACTCCCACAACACGAGTTCGACTCCTAGTTTTGCGCCACCGAGAAGTACCAAAAGTTGAGTTGTGTGCATGGGCACACTCCTGCTCGACGTGTATGCACGGAGGGATTCGACATTGGCATGCGGTTTCTCAGTTACCCCTTAGAGGTTAGTGCTAAGTTCATCATTTTACTTGAGTTAATGCCACCGCTCATCCTGAATACTATTTAACATTGGCGGGGATATGAGGCTTGTGCCTTTGTTAACTGGCTGGATGAAGAATGGCATGGCAGGGCTCGGAGTGTTATCACCAAGCTCGCAGAACATAATGTAAAGCTGAAGAAGAAACAGGATGATATGGAATGTACAATCAGTACGATGAAGCAAGAAAGAATCAATCACAGGCAACAGATGAAAGCAAGAGACAAGAAGGAACTAGCATGTGTAATTGTGGTTGTCGCATTAGCCATGTTCTATGCACTATTTGCAATGATGATTAGGGGTTTTGTTTGACAATATTGCTAAAGCACATCTAGATGTGCTCTAAGTAATGCACATCTAGGTCCTATGCCATTGATACACGAAGATTCATGCAGATATTTTCCTTTGTATTTTTTCTTTTCCTTTGTAGTTTGATTATTACTGGCTTCATCAATAAGAAGAGCTCAATGTTTGCTTGCCAACTGTCCTACTGAACGAAATATGCCCTAGAGGCAATAATAAAGTTGTTATTTATATTTCCTTATATCATGATAAATGTTTATTATTCATGCTAGAATTGTATTAACCGGAAACTTAGTACATGTGTGAATACATAGACAAAACAGAGTGTCCCTAGTATGCCTCTACTTGACTAGCTCGTTAATCAAAGATTGGTAAGTTTCCTAACCATAGACATGTGTTGCCATTTGATGAACGGGATCACATAATTAGAGAATGATGTGATGGACAAGTCCCATCCGTTAGCTTAGCATAAATGATCGTTTAGTTTTATTGCTATTGCTTTCATCATGACTTATACATGTTCCTCTGACTATGAGATTATGCAACTCCCGAATACCGGAGGAACACCTTCTGTGCTATCAAACGTCACAACGTAACTGGGTGATTATAAAGATGCTCTACAGGTGTCTTCGATGGTGTTTGTTGAGTTGACATAGATCGAGATTAGGATTTGTCACTCCGATTGTCGGAGACGTATCTCTGGGCCCTCTCAGTAATGCACATCACTATAAGCCTTGCAAGCAATGTGACTAATGAGTTAGTTGCGGGATGTTGCATTACAGAATGAGTAAATAGACTTTCCGGTAACGAGATTGAACTAGGTATTGAGATACCGACGATCGAATCTCGGGCAAGTAACATACCGATGACAAAGGGAACAACGTATGTTGTTATGCGGTTTGACCGATAAAGATCTTTGTAGAATATGTAGGAACCAATATGAGCATCCAGGTTCCGCTATTGGTTATTGACCGGAGATGAGTCTTGGTCTTGTCTACATAGTTCTCGAACCCGTAGGGTCCGCACGCTTAACGTTCAGTGATGATCGGTATTATGAGTTTATGTGTTTTGATCTACCGAAGGTAGTTCGGAGTCCCGGATATGATCACGGACATTATGAGGAGTCTCGAAATGGTCGAGACATAAAGATCGATATATTGGAAGGCTATGTTTGGACATCAGAATGGTTCCAGGTGAGTTCCGGCATTTACCAGAGTACCCGGGGGTTACTGGAACCCCCCGGGGAGTGTATATATGGGCCTTATTGGGCCTTAGTGGGAGAGAGGAGGAGGCAGCCAAGGTGGAGGGTGCACCCCCCAAGCCCAATCCGAATTGGGTGGGGCCCCCTTCCTTCCCTCTCTCTCCCCCTTCCTTTCTCTCCTACTCCAACAAGGGAAGGGGAATCCTACTCCCACCGGGAGTAGGACTCCCCCCTTGGGCGTGCCATGAGAGGGTCGGCCCTCCCCCTCCTCCACTCCTTTATATACGGGGGAGGGGAACCCCCTAGACACACAAGTTGATTATTTAGCCGTGTGCGATGCCCCCCTCCAGAGATTTCCACCTAGGTCATATTGTTGTAGAGCTTAGGCGAAGCCCTGCATCGGTAACTTCATCATCACCGTCATCACACCGTCATGCTGACGAAACTCTCCCTCGTCCTCAGCTGGATCTAGAGTTCGTGGGATGTCACCGAGTTGAACGTGTGCAGATCACGGAGGTGTTGTACCTTCGGTGTTAGGATCGGTCAGATCGTGAAGACGTACGACTACATCAACCACATTGTCACAACACTTCTGCTTATGGTCTACAAGGGTACGTAGACAACACTCTCCCCTCTCGCTGCTATGCATCACCTAGATGGATCTTGCGTGTGCTTAGGAATTTTTTTTGAAATTACTGCGTTCCCTAGTAGTGGCATCCGAGCCAGGTCTATGTGTAGATGTTATATGCACGAGTAGAACACAAAGAGTTGTGGGCGATAATAATCATACTGCTTACCAGCATGTCATACTTTGATTCGGCGGTATTGTTGGATGAAGCGGCCCAGACCGACATTACATGACCGCGTTCATGAGACTGGTTCTACCGTCGTGCTTTGCACACAGGTGGCTAGTGGGTGTCTGTTTCTCCAACTTTAGTTGGATCGAGTGTGACTACGCCCGGTCCTTGTTGAATGTTAAAACATCACACTTGACGAAAATCGTTGTGTATTTGATGCGTAGGTAAGAATGGTTTTTGCTAAGCCCGTAGCTGCCATGTAAAACTTGCAACACAAAGTAGAGGACGTCTAACTTGTTTTTGCAGGGCATGTTGTGATGTGATATGGTCAAGACGTGATGAGATATAAATTGTTGTATGAGATGATCATGTTTTGTTAAAGTTATCGGCAACTGGCAGGAGCCTTATGGTTGTCTCTTTATTGCATAAAGATGCAAGCATTATATAATTGCTTTACTTTATCACTATGCGATAGCAATAGTTGCAAAAGCAATAGTTGGCGAGACGACCATGTGACGACACATTGATAGAGATCAAGATGATGGAGATCATGGTGTCATGCCGGTGACGATGGAGATCATGACGGTACTTTGGAGATGGAGATCAAAGGCACAAGATGATGATGGCCATATCATGTCACGTATTTTGATTGCATGTGATGTTTATCTTTTATGCATCTTATTTTGCTTAGTACGACGGTAGCATTATGATATGATCCCTTACTAAAATTTCAAGGTATAAGTGTTCTCCCTGAGTATGAACCGTTGCGATAGTTCTTCGAGCTGAGATACCACGTGATGATCGGGTGTGATAAGCTCTACGTTCACATACAACGGGTGCAAGCCAGTTTTGCACAAGCATAATACTCAGGTTAAACTTGACGAGCCTAGCATATGCAGATATGGCCTCGGAACACTGAGACTGAAAAGTCGAGCGTGAATCATATAGTAGATATGATCAACATAGTGATGTTCACCATTGAAAACTTCTCCATCTCACGTGATGATCGGACATGGTTTAGTTGATATGGATCACGTGGTCATTTAGATGACTAGAGGGATGTCTATCTAAGTGGGAGTTCTTAAGTAATATGATTAATTGAACTTAAATTTATCATGAACTTAGTCATGATAGTATTTGCATATCTATGTTGTAGATCAATTGCTCGCATATAGCTTCCCCGTTTTATTTATGATATGTTCCTAGAGAAAACTATGTGGAAAGATGTTAGTAGGAATTATGCGGACTAGCTCCATGATCTGAGGATTATCCTCATTGCTGCACAAAAGAATTATGTCCTTGATGCACCACTAGGTGACGGACCTTTTGTAGGAGTAGATGCAGACGTTATGAACGTTTGACAAGCTCGGTATGATGACTACTTGATAGTTTAGTGTGCCATACTTTACGGCTTAGAACCGGGACTTCAAAAACGATTTGAATGCCATGGAGCATATGAGATGTTCCAAGAGCTGAAATTGGTATTTTAGACTCATGCCCGTGTTAAGAGGTATGAGACCTCTGACAAGTACTTTGCCTACAAGATGGAGGAGAATAGCTCAGCTTGTGAGCATGTGCTCAGAATGTCTGAGTCCTACAATCGCTTGAATCAAGTGGGAGTTAATCTTCCAGATAAGATAGTGATTGACAGAATTCTCTAGTCACTATCGCCAAGTTACTGGAACTTCGTGATGAACTATAATATGTAAGGGATGACGAAAACTATTCCCGAGCTCTTCGTGATGCTGAAATCAGCAAAGGTAGAAATCAAGAAAAGCATCAAGTGTTGATGGTTGACAAAGACCACTAGTTTCAAGTAAAAGGGCAAGGGAAATAAAGGGAACTTCAAGAAGAATGGCAAGCAAGTTGCCACTCCCGTGAAGAAGCCCAAAGCTAGACCTAAGCCGAAACTGAGCACTTCTACTGCAAAGGGAATGCTCACTGGAAGCGGAACTACCCCAAATACTTGGCGGATAAGAAGGATGGCGAAGTGAACAAAAGTATATTTGATATACATGTTGTTGATGTGTACTTTACTAGTGTTCATAGTAACCCCAGGGTATTTGATACCAGTTCAGTTGCTAAGATTAGTAACTCGAAATAGGAGTTGCAAAATGAACAGAGACTAGTTAAGGGCAAGGTGACGATGTGTGTTGGAAATGATTCCAAGGTTGATAATATCACCATCGCACACTCCTTTTACCTTCGGATTAGTGTTGAACCTAAAATAAATGTTATTTAGTGTTTGCGTTGAGCATGAATATGATTGGATCATGTTTATTGCAATACGGTTATTCATTTAAGTCAAAGAATAATTCTTGTTCTTTTTACATGAATAAAACCTTCTATGGTCATACACTTAATATAAATGCTTTATTGAATCTCGATCGTGGTGATACACATATTCATAATGTTGATGCCAAAAGATGCAAAGTTGATAATGATAGTGCAACATACTTGTGGCACTGCCGTTTAGGTCATATTGGTGTAAAGCGCATGAAGAAACTCCCTACGGATGGACTTTTGGAATCACTTGATTATGAATCATTTGATGCTTGTGAGCCATGCCTCATGGGCAAGATGACTAAGATTCCGTTCTTCGGAACAACGGAGCGAGCAACAGACTTTTTGGAAATAATACATACTGATATGTGCGGTCCAATGAGTATTGAGGCTCATGGCGGGTATCATTATTTTCTGACCTTCACAGATGATTTGAGCAGATATGGGTATATCTACTTGATGAAACATAAGTATAAAACATTTGAAAGTTCAAAGAATTTCAGAGTGAAGTGGAAAATCATCGTAACAAGAAAATAAAGTTTCTACAATCTGATCGCGGAAACAAATATTTGAGTTACGAGTTTGGTCTTCATTTGAAACAATGTGGAATAGTTTCGCAACTCACGCCACCTGGAACACCACAATGTAATGGTGTGTCCAAACATCATAACCATACTTTATTAGATATGGTGCAATCTATGATGTCTCTTACCGAATTACCACTATCGTTTTGGGGTTATGCATTAGAGACAGCTGCATTCGCGTTAAATAGGGCACCGTCTAAAAATCCGTTGAGATGACACCGTATGAACTGTGGTTTAGCAAGAAACCTAAGATGTCGTTTCTTAAAGTTTGGGGTTGCGATGCTTATGTGAAAAAGTTTCAACCTGATAAGCTGAAACCCAAATCGGAGAAGTGTGTCTTCATAGGATACCCAAAAGAAACTGTTGGGTACACCTTCTATCACAGATCCGAAGGCAAGATCTTTATTGCTAAGAGTAGATCCTTTCTAGAGAAGGAGTTTCTCTCGAAAGAAGTGAGTGGGAGGAAAGAAGAACTTGATGAGGTAATTGTACCTGCTCCCTTATTGGAAAGTAGCTCATCATAGAAATCAGTTCCAGTGATTCCTACACCAATTAGTGAGGAAGCTAATGATGATGATCATGAAAACTTCTGATCAAGTTACTACCGAACCTCGTAGGTCAACCAAAGTAAGATCCGCACCAGAGTGGTATGGTAATCTTGTTCTGGAGGTCATGTTACTTGACCATGATGAACCTACGAACTATGAGGAAGTAATGATGAGCCCAGATTCCGCAAAATGGCTTGAGGCCATTAAATCTGAGATGGGATCCATGTATGAGAACAAAGTGTAGACTTTGGTTGTCTTGCCCAATGATCGGCAAGCCATTGAGAATAAATGGATCTTTAAGAGGAAGACAGACGCTGATAGTAGTATTACTATATACAAAGCTCAAATTGTCGCAAAAGGTTTCCGACAAGTTCAAGATGTTGACTATGATGAGATTTTCTCACTCGTAGCGATGCTTAAGTCTGTCCGAATCATGTTAGAAATTGCCACATTTTATGAAATCTGGCAAATGGATGTAAAAACTTCATTCCTTAATGGATTTCTTAAAGAAGAGTTGTATATGATGCAACAAGAAGGTTTTGACAATCCTAAAGGTGCTAACAAAGTGTGCAAGCTCCAGCGATCCATCTATGGACTGGTGCAACCATCTCGGAGTTGGAATATATGATTTGATAAAGTGATCAAAGCATATGGTTTTATACAGACTTGCAGTGAAGCATGTATTTACAAGAAAGTGAGTGGGAGCACTACAGCCTTTCTGATAAGTATATGTGAATGACATATTGTTGATCGGAAATGATGTAGAATTTTCTGGAAAGCATAAAGGAGTGTTTGAAAGGATTTTTCAGAGAAAGACCTTGGTGAAGCTACTTACATATTGAGCATCAAGATCTATAGACGTAGATCAAGATGCTTGATATATTTTTCAATGAGTACATACCTTGACTAGATTTTGAAGTAGTTCAAAATGGAACAGTTAAAGAAGGAGTTCTTGCCTGTGTTGCAAGGTATGAAGTTGAGTGAAGACTCAAAACCAGACCATGGTAGAAAATAGAAAGAGAATGATAAGTCATTCCCTATGCCTCAGCCATAGCTTCTATAAAGTATGATATGTTGTGTACCAGACCTATTGTGTACCTCACCAAGAGTTTGGTAAGAGGGTACAATAGTGATCCATGAGTGGATCACTGGACATCGGTCAAAATTATCCTTAGTGGAATAAGGATATGTTTCTCGGTTATGGAGGTGACAAAAAGTTCGTCGTAAAGAGTTATGTCGATGACAGCTTTGACGCCGATCTGGATGGCTCTAAGTCTCGATCTAGATACATATTGAAAGTGGGAGCGATTAGCTAGAGTAGCTCCGTGCAGAGCATTGTAGACATAGAAAATTTGCAAAATACATGCAGCTCTGAATGTGGCAGACCCGTTGACTAAACTTCTCTCACAAAGCAAAACATGATCACTCTTTGGGTGTTAATCACATAGCGATGTGAACTAGATTATTGACTCTAGTAAACCCTTTGGGTATTAGTCACATGGAGATGTGAACTAATCACATAAAGATGTGAACTATTGGTGCTAAATCACATGGTGATGTGAACTAGATTATTGACTCTAGTGCAAGTGGGAGACTGAAGGAAATATGCCCTAGAGGCAATAATAAAGTTGTTATTTATATTTCCTTATATCATGATAAATTTTTATTATTCATGCTAGAATTGTATTAACCGGAAACTTAGTACATGTGTGAATACATAGACAAAATAGAGTGTCCCTAGTATGCCTCTACTTGACTAGCTCGTTATTCAAAGATGGTTAAGTTTCCTGACCATAGACATGTGTTGTCATTTGATGAACGGGATCACATCATTAGAAAATGATGTGATGGACAAGACCCATCCGTTAGCTTAGCATAGATGATCGTTTAGTTTTATTGCTATTGCTTTCATCATGACTTATTCATGTTCCTCTCACTATGAGATTATGCAACTCCCGAATACCGTAGGAACACCTTGTGTGCTATCAAATATCACAACGTAGTTGGGTGATTATAAAGATGCTCTACAAGTGTCTTCGATGGTGTTTGTTGAGTTGACATAGATCGAGATTAGGATTTGTCACTCCGATTGTCGAAGACGTATCTCTAGGCCCTCTCGGTAATGCACATCACTATAAGCCTTGCAAGCAATGTGACTAATGAGTTAGTCGCGGGATGTTGCATTACAGAACGAGTAAAGAGACTTGCCAATAACGAGATTGAACTAGGTATTGAGATACCGACGATCGAATCTCGGGCAAGTAACATATCAATGACAAAGGGAACAACGTATGTTGTTATGCGGTTTGACCGATAAAGATCTTCGTAGAATATGTAGGAACCAATATGAGCATCCAGGTTCCGCTATTGGTTATTGACCGGAGTTGAGTCTCGGTCATGTCTACATAGTTCTCGAACCCGTAGGGTCCGCACGCTTAATGTTCGGTGACGATCGGTATTATGAGTTTATGTGTTTTGATGTACCAAAGGTAGTTTGGAGTCCCGGATATGATCACAGACATGACGAGGAGTCTCGAAATGGTCGAGACATAAAGATCAATATATTGAAAGGTGTAACACCCTGGTGTATTGGTGCTGAAGTAACCCCTGGGGTTAAGTTAATCATTTTGCTAAACAAGTGTTTGATCATCCTTGGTTCTCTCTCATTTCAAGTTCGAGTTGATTTCAATTTAAAATTCTGAGTGAAATTCAAAATTGCTCAAACATGAAAACTAAAATGTTCATCATGTGCCAAATAATTCATAACTAATTATCTGCAGAAAAACAACATCACCTAAATTCATTAGGTGACTCAAACAACATGAAATAGCATCAAAACAGAAATTTAAAGTGCCATATCATTTATTAAAAATTCAAATGAAATCATTTTGTCTCCAAACCATTTTTTGCAGTGGTAAATATTGCACTGTAATTGTTGAGCTAAGTCACATATTTTACAGAACTCTAATGGTGGCTAAGCAGTTTGCAAAATAGAAATAAATCAAAAAAAGAAAAGAAAAGGGAGAAAGAGAGAGAGAAGTGCCCCTTCCCCCTGGGGCCAAGCCCACCTAGGCCGGCCCAACTCCCTCTCACCCAGGCCGGCCCACCTACCTCTTCCGAGTACTGTTCCCCCTTCCCATGTTCTTCCGACCGGGCGCGTCCCGCTCGTCCCCGCCGGACCGGGCGCGCCGCCCCGTACTCCACGATGCCGGCGAGGGGATAAGGCCCCGACGCCTCGCTCCCCTCCTCTCCTGTCTCTCCCACTCCCCCCTCGTCCTCTCCCCCTCTCCCCTCTCCTCTCGCTCGACCCCGAGCGCTCCCGCCGCCATGGCTCCGGCCTAGCCACGGCCACCGTGCCCACCTCGCCGCCCCACTGTGTCTCCAAGGGTCACCGTCGTCCGCTGCTTCGACTGCTGCGCCTCGTTGGAGCTCGGAGCCACCGCAATGCCCACGACGACACCGTCTTCCTCCTCTGCTCCGATGAGCTTCGCCGCCAAAGCCGCCGCACCAAGCCCTCCCTGAGCCCACTTGAGCACACCTGCAGGAGCACCGTGACCATGCGCTCCTTTCCCCTCTCTTTCCCAAACCTTTCCGCCGTTGTAGCTCCTCCTCCACGTCGAGCCCGAACGCGGCTCCGCCCTAGCTCGTCACCTGCGTGGCTCTGGCGACCAAGTGGTCACAAGCCCGTGCGTGCCGTGTTCCCCGCAACGCATAGCACCTCTCGCACCCGTTAGTTCACGCTTTTGCACACTACTGATGCCGTTGCGTTGATCGCCCGAAAGCCACCGCCGCCCCCACTCGTCGCCAGCGCAGTTCCGGTCACCCCCGAGTCCAACCGACCACACCACGCGACGCGGCATCGAGCCCGCGTTCGAACGCGACCAACCGTGGCCATTTTGGAGCCTCGTAGCGTGATCCCCACCCAGGCCCGAGCTGTCGTCCACCGCGCTCGTCGCTGGTGATGTTCCGGCCATTCCCAGGCCCAACCGTTAGTAGCATTCGACGCACGAGGTCGTCAGCTTCCGAACGCGCCCGACCACGGCTCAAATGATGCGACGTAGCGCGATTCCGGCCGTCTCCGGCGTTCGACCACCGCGGATGGCCTCGCCGGCGTTGCTCCGGCGCCGGGGCTGACCTAGCACCGGCGGGGCCCGCCTCTGGGTCGCTGCCCATGGGCCCCCTGGACCCAGTTGACCACGTTGAACATGGTCAACTATGCTAACTGGGCACTCGGTGCCACTGACACGCGGGCCCCACCGCTTAATCCTCTTACTAAAACGTTTTTAAAATAAAAATAATTAGTTAACCTAATCAGTCACTGACATGTGTGGCCCTACTGCTAATTAACTCTGTCTATTTAAAAATTACCCACTGTTAGCCCTCTGTGTATGACATGTGGGACCCACTGGTCAGTTTGACCTGGTTAGCCGTCCTGTTGACTGCTGACGTCACAGTGATGTCATGCTGACGATGTAATTCTTTTCTGTTAATAATAATAATTCCAGAAAATACTTTAATCTTTAGAAATTCATAGAAATTAAACTGTAGTTCGGATGAAAATGTTTTCTATATGAAAGTTGCTCAGAAAAATCCAACGAATCCGAATGCGCGGTCCATTCACCGGTCACATGCCCCTAGCATGCTGAACATGGAACCGTCCCTCTCTTCCATCTGTCTGGAATTCGTCTAACGCTGGGAATTCATCCTCGGATGTTTATGCCCTCCGTCTGCAACGTCTAGTACTACGTTAGAACAACCCTAGCTCTGCCTATCGTCAGGTAATGCTTAGTGATGCATCTGTTTGCTCTGTATTTACTACTTCTTCCCCCTCTTCTCTCTGGTAGACCCCAAGACCGATGCCGCCCATGTGATTGACTATGTCGTCGATGACACCTCTTCTTTTTCAGCAGAGCTTCCAGGCAAGCAAACCCCCCTTGAGCATTCCGATATCGCCCATTTCTTTCCCTCTCATGCTTGCATTAGAACTGCTACTGCTTTATGTATGATCCTACTCTGATGCATAGCCTATTTTTGTTACCTTCTTTCATACCTTACCTGCTTATCCTAAACTGCTTAGTATAGGTTGGTTAGAGATCCAACAGTGACCCCACCTTGTCCTAGTTGCCCCGCTTTATGTTTGATGACTCGATCAACGTGATCGACGTCCAGGCCCCGACACCGTACATCACTTCCCCTTTTTTTTGCTCGACTCTGCAGAGTTACCATCGAGTGCCGAGGGTGGAACCTCTTACATCACTCCTGATGAGATCTCTGTAGTGTAGCTATACGGTCGAGGTCATCGAGGGTGATTTCCTCCTTAACCACTTCCGTTACAACTCTGTCGTGCAACCCCTCAAATGTGAACCTTGAGGGTAGATCCTCTTACGTTCATCTTGATGATAACATCGAGTGGAATTCACCGGGGGTGATTCCTCGGGTTTTCCCCTTGGTGTTAGACACACAGTTACTATGGTTACTATGTCTTTAAGCTGAACCATGTTACTAAAGACGGGCCGACCCTGAGGGGTACCCGCGCGAGCTTAATAGCGAGTGATGTGGAGTCGGGTTGACCTGGAAGGTGCCTGCGAGATACTTACGAGGTGTGGACGGGCATTCTTAGCCCTTGCCGCAAGTACTCGAGACAGGGCGACGGGTTCACATCTTTCGTGAGTCTCTGCTCGTTACCGCGTGCTCCTAATCCACTACGATTTGGATATTTGATTCGAGGGGCCTATGGCCTGATAGCACTAACCATCATGTGGGCATTGTATGGGTGTTCTACGTCGTATGCATTAGCCGAAGCTTAATCGACGTCAGCGACTGAGCGGCGCGCGCCGGGTTGGACTGCGTAAGCTCCTGCCTTGTTTAAGGAGGTAGCTAGGTCTGCTCACCGGCCGCGTACACAACGTGCAGGAGTTCCCGGGGCGATGGCCCAAGACCCCTGGGGCATAGGTTTAGTCCGGCGTGCTTGACCTCTCTATTAAGCCTAGGTCAGGTTGCGGCGTATTGTTTGGCCGAGGCTAGGCATGACCCAGGAAAGTGTGTCCGGCCGGAGTTAATCGAGTGTGATGGGTAAGTTGGTGCACCCCTGCAGGGAAGAAAACATCTATCGATAGCCTGTCCTATGGTGACGGACACTTGGAGTTGTATCCCGGTCAATACAACTAGAATTGGATACTTGTGATGAGAAATGAATTGTGAATGAGAAATGGATAGTATGGCTCTAGGATTGCTTTCTCGCAGGGAGTCGAGAAAGGATCTCTGGCCGAGGTTGATAACACTACTACTACTACTACTACTACTTTACATTATGTTGATCTGTACTCTTCTATATGCTGCAAGATGCTTGAAGATGCTAGTCTTCGATAGGCTAGGCTTTCCCCTTCTCTTCTGGCATTCTGCAGTTTAGTCCACAGATACAGCCCTTTCCCTTTGATACAATGCATACTTAGTTTAGATCTGATGCAAGTCTTGCGAGTACTTTGGATGAGTACTCACGGTTGCTTTGCTACCTCTTTTTCCCCCATACCCGATTGTTGCGGCCAGTTGACGGATCCTAGGAGCCAGACGACACCAGTGATGATTACTACTACCCCGAGGGTGCCTACTACAATGTGACGGCCGCTGACGACTTGGAGTAGTTAGGAGGCTCCCAGGAAGGAGGCCTTGCCTTTTCGATCGTAGATGCTTTTGTGCTAGCCTTCTTAAGGCAAACTTGTTTAACTTATGTATGTACTCAGATATTGATGCTTCTGCTGAAGCTTGTGTTTTCGAGCTTATGTATTCGAGCCCTCGAGGCCCCTGGCTTGTAATATAAAGCTTGTATTATTTTAATTTGTGTCTAGAGTTGTGTTGTGATATCTTCCCGTGAGTCCTTGATCTTGATCATACACATTTGTGTGTATGATTAGTGTACGATTGAATCGAGGGCGTCACAAAAGGCTATTTTTGGACATCGGAATGGTTCCGGGTGAGTTCGGGCATTTACCGGAGTATCGGGGGGTTACCTGAACCCCCCGGGGAGAGTATGGGACTTATTGGGCCTTAGTGGGAGAGAGGAGGGCGCCCCCCAAGGCCAATCTGAATTGGGTGGGGGCCGCCCGCCCCCCCCTCCATCTCTCTCTCCCCCTTCCTTTCTCTCCTACTCCAACAAGATAAGGGGGAATCCTACTCCCACCGGGAGTAGGACTCCCCCCTTGGGCTCTCCATGAGAGGGTCGACCCTCCCCCTCCTCCACTCCTTTATATACGGGGGAGGGGGCACCCCATAGACACACAAGTTGATTATTTAGCCGTGTGCGGTGCCCCCTCCATAGATTTCCACCTCGGTCATATTGTTTAGAGCTTAGGTGAAGCCCTACATCGGTAACTTCATCATCACCGTCATCACGCTGTCGTGCTGATGAAACTCTCCCTCGACCTCAGCTGGATCTAGAGTTCGTGGGACGTCACCGAGCTGAATGTGTGCAGATCGCGGAGGTGCCATACCTTCTATGCTAGGATCAGTCAGATCGTGAAGACGTACGACTACATCAACTGCGCTGTCATAACGCTTACGCTTACGGTCTACAAGGGTACGCAAACAACACTCTCCCCTCTCGTTGCTATGCATCACCTAGATGGATCTTGCGTGTGCGTAGGAATTGTTTTGAAGTTACTGCATTCCCCAACACCTATTTCGTTCGTACCAGTACCGGTGCATAATCCCAAAACTCGTTCCTTGTTTTTGTCCTAAAAAAAGAAATCATCCAATAGGAGTCCTGCACAACCCCGAGAATTTGTTGCGACTAAGTACAAATAATTGCGGTTGATTATATTAGTGGTTAGATAATACGTCAAGCCCCGCATCAATTGGCATTTCCTCTTCTCTGCGTACCCCGCTTAAATGTCCACCATCTTCATCGTCCCCGGTAGGCCACGCTACACACTTGCACGCACTCTGCAATCTCGCTTTCTTGCGTTTTTTATACGACCGCAGCCATGTTGAGCGACAGCGAGGACGATAGTTCGGCCAGTGGTCTGGCGCCCGATGATAGATCAACATCGGAATCATCCCGCTCGTCTTCCATGAGTCCGGCGTCGAGCCCAGACCTCGATTATATCCGGATCATGGGACGGACGCCGCCTCCAGAGTCGTCAGACGACAACCAGATGGACGAGGAGCCATCAGAGGATGAAGAAGAGGACGACGATGATGATGAGGAGGAATAGTCAGACGAGGAGGAGGAGGAGGACGAAGACAACAACGATGGAGGCGGCCATAAAAACCCAACGGTCGGCGGCAGGAAGTGTCCTCGCCAAGACGATGTCGCGGGGCCATCCAACAACAATAACAAGAAGAAGGACTAAATTAAGCAGACTATATATATCTCTGTTTCCGTTTGCTCATATTAATTTGTTATCACTGTTTATCCTGTCAATCTCATCGCAGACGGTTAGTAATACGTATTCGACAGAGATCTTCTACATTGTCGCCCACGGGTTGTTTTGTTGAACTATGTGCCCTCACAAGCACACAATTCACAAAAAAGACCGTATGGGCTATCTATAATGATCGCACACAATTCTGATTACCGAACTGTTTGCGAGGTATCACACACATCTTGTTACACCGAATCATTTGTGTTCACCTCGATCATCGCAAATGGTTCATCGGAGCGAACTGCATGCCATATATCGCAAGCACCTTGATCTGGTTGCCCATTTCAGTTGTTCTGTCTCATCGCAAAAAATTCGTATGGATCAACCGTATGCCTCGCATCACACACGCAACTAAAATCAGAACCGTGTTTGATGTATCATTCATCGCAAATGTTTTGCATCTTTATTGATGGGTTTTTTACATCACCGTTTGCGATTAATGCATCGCACATAGTTTCGTCAAAGGTTCTCTGATCATAGTTTCGTGTTAGCAGCATCCTGCAGTAGTGTGCGGAGCATGACCGCTAGGATGTTGTTGATGCCGCCCTTCCCTGGCGCCTCCCACTCCCGTTTTGGCCGTAGGGGGAATGGTGATGACGCCGCCTATGCCGGCCACGCCTCCCGCAGCGTACACATCCCCGTGCGCCCCCGTAGCCCCTGCGGCATCAGCGGCCATATGCGAGGGGGCTTTCAAGGTGGACGGGTGAGATGTGGCACCAGACTTTTTCTTGGGTGCCATGGATGATGAAACCATCGACGAAGAAGACGATGATGAAGACGACGCGCTACTTACACCCTTGGGTTCGTGCAAGCGCCTCCCCCTACCTGGCGCGCCAAAGTTGTCATGGTGTAACATGGCCACCTATGGGACCATTGGCCCCTTGTGGTTTGGCAAGGGGGAAGAACGCGTTGCACAAAGAGCAGAGGGCATAGAGCAGCACGACGGTGATGACACAGGCAGTTTTCACCCAGGTTGGGGCCGCCGCGAGGCGTAAAACCCTAATCCTGCTTTGGTGAATTGGTGAGAGGACCGTGGTGGAGACGCTGCGCTCTTGCCCGGCAATGTTGCCTTGGGACGAGAGCAGCTATGCGCGCATGAGTATACAAAGGTATGAATCCCCTCTAAGGTTGCCACGGCCCACCTTTTATAGGTCAAGGGGTCACCACAATGGCAAATCAGTCATTACATACTGATTAGATAGCAAACAGTGTATCATACCTAACTCTGCAGACATGACAAGGTGCATTAGATGTGCCGCTTAGTGTCATGTCATGTGAGTAGCCCGGCAAGCCCTGTCATGCCACTTTAGCCATCTCTCGCCATGTCTTCCTGACACGCCTCTGGACGGGTGTCATGCAGAGTGGATCTTCTCTTCGAATGGCTGCCACATGCCACGAGGCAACCACCTAGTCACTTGGGGGTTTGACACCACACTGATAAGTGACTTGAGTCACTATGTGGTGGAGCGGTGGAGCCTTAGCGGGGTGACCCGCCCTCGGCTTCCCTGCAAGCTTGTTGGGGGTGTCTTGAGACTTGTCTTCTAGGCGACCTCGACCTTGCCAGGCTTGCCTACCTAGCATGGGAGGTTTTTCCTTAGTGATATCTTGCTCTTTGTGCTGGTCTTGGTCTTCTTGATCCGCCCTTTGATTTCTCAAAGGGCTATCTCTTCTGCTTGGCCTTGTCTCGCATGCTACAATCTTGCTCTTGAGCCTGTGTACAGTCCGGGCAACATACGCCGAGGTTTGTTGCACCGACACATGGGATCTCTCATCAGAATCCAGTGATAGCACACAACGGTTTACAGGGAGCCCCTATTATATTAGAATATCATCTGCATTACAAAGATAATCTCACTACTATTTATGATTTCGTGCTTCTAAGATATTGTACACAATCACAATGAATATAAGAATGCGCACATCAGAGGAATATTGCAGAATAGTTCAATGGGTAACAAACTTCGCATGAAGGGAATGAGATCCATTCTGGATGTAATGAAACCCACATGCTCCCGGCCTATAGATTTGTATTCAGAATATGATCCTAATGACTATTCTGAGCTCAAGGAGTCAAAGGCAGATGGCCAATCCTGTTCACCCAATAAGGTGTTTGTTCTAATTTGGCCAGGTTTTATTGGTTGCACATATCTTGCATTTCTTCTGCTTCGTTACACTGCCATTTGCTTAGTTTACTCATGATATATGTGAAGATGCCATGCCCATCCATTATCAATACCTATTCCATTTTTCGTCATACCATGTTTTTCCGTTCAAATGTTGTTCTTGTGTTTCAGACATCTAAAAGGAAGAGGGTGATTGTAGAACCTGAAGCAGTACAAGCAAAGTCCTTGAAAAAGGTGGTGGTACCAGAGAAATCAGGTAGCACCCCACTTATATTAGCGATAGAACCAGCGCTGCAAAACCTAGGATATTGCAACTATGTTGCTCGCTGCTTTCCTCTTGTTAGTACATGTTGTCCTATCATTGTACTTACATTCATACATTGTAGATTATGTGACGTCATTGTACATTATAGCTTTCTTATCCACTTTTCGCTCCAAATTATCATATCTATATTAATGCTTACATTAATGTAGCGTAAACCCAATGCTTATGAAGAAGTTTAGCTCTGCATTGTTCTTGTAAGTATCTTTTGTCCTTCATCACTATACTTATATTGTCAGGTAGTTGTTCATGTACACTTTGCAGCCTGCTACCTCTTGAGCATGCGTTTGTTTTCCCTTGAAGAGGAAAGGGTGATGCAGCAAAGTAGCGTAAGTATTTCCCTCAGTTTTTGAGAACCAAGGTATCAATCCAGTAGGAGACTACATGCAAATCGCCTAGTACCTGCACAAACAAATAAGAACCTTGCAACCAACGCGATAAAGGGGTTGTCAATCCCTTCACGGCCACTTGCAAAAGTGAGATCTGATAAAGATAATAAGATAAATATTTTTGGTATTTTTGTGGTATAGATTGGAAAATAAAGATTGCAAAATACATAGTAAACTAGAATTGTAGATTGGAAACTTATATGATGTAAAGTAGACCCGGGGGGCACAGGTTTCACTAGTGGTTTCTCTCAAGATAGCATGTATTACGGTGGGTGAACAAACTACTGCCGAGCAATTGATAGAAAAGCGCATAGTTATGATGATATCTAAGGCAATGATCATGAATATAGGCATCACGTCCGTGACAAGTAGACCAAAACAATTCTGCATCTACTACTATTACTCCACACATCGACCGCTATCCAGCATGCATCTAGAGTATTAAGTTCATAAGAACCGAGTAACGCATTAGGCAAGATGACATGATGTAGAGGGATAAACTCAAGAAATATGATATAAAGCCCATCTTTTTATCCTCGATGGCAACAATACAATACATGTTGTTTCCCTTTTTGTCACTGGGATCGAGCACCGCAAGATTGAACCCAAAGCTAAGCACTTCTTCCATTGCAAGAAAGATCAATCTAGTAGGCCAAACGAAACCGATAATTCAAAGAGACTTGCAAAGATATCAAATCATGCATATAAGAATTCAGAGAAGAATCAAATAATATTCATAGATAATCAAGTTCATAAACCCACAATTCATCAGATCTCTGCATACACACCACAAAAGAGTTACATCGAATAGATCTCCAAGAAGATCGAGGAGAACTTTGTATTGAGATCCAAAGAGAGAGAAGAAGCCATCTAGCTAATAACTATGGACCCGAAGGTCTGTGGTAAACTACTCACACATCATCGGAGAGGCTATGGTGTTGATGTAGAAGCCCTCTGTGATCGAATCCCCCTCCGGCAGATCGCCGGAAAAGGCCCCAAGATGGGATCTCATGGATACAGAAGGTTGCGGCGGTGGAAAAGGTGTTTCGTGGTTCTCCCCGAAGGTTTCATGGTATAAGAGTATATATAGGTGAAAGAAGTAGGTGAGTGGAGCTGCGAGGGGCCCACCCCCTGGGGCGCGCCCTCCTGCCTCGTGGCTTCCTTGCTGCTTCCTTGACGTCCACTCCAAGTCTCCTGGATTGCGTATGTTCCAAAAACGATCCTCGCGAAGGTTTCATTCCGTTTGGATTCCGTTTGATATTCCTTTTCCGCGAAACACTAAAACAGGCAAAAACAGCAATTTGCATTGGGTTTTCGGTTAATAGGTTAGTCCCAAAAATAATATAAGAAGGTATATTAAAGCCCATTAAACATCCAAAACAGATAATATAATAGTATGGAACAATCGAAATTTATAGATACATTGGAGACGTATCAAGCATCCCCAAGCTTAATTCATGCTCGTCCTCGAGTAGGTAAATGATAAAAAAGAATTTTTTGATGTGGAATGCTGCCTGACCTAATTTTCATTGTAATTCTCTTTATTGTGGCATGAATGTTCAGATCCAAAATATTCAAGATAAAAGTTTAGAATTGACATAAAAATAGTAATACTTCAAGCATGCTAACCAAGCAATTATGTCTTATCAAAATAACATAGCCAAAGAAAGCTTATCCCTACAAAATCATATAGTTTGGTCATGCTTCGTTTTCGTCACACAAAATGCTCCCATCATGTATAACCCCGATGACAAGACGAGCAATTGGTTCATACTTTTTAACGCGCTTTAGCCTTTTCAACCCTTATGCAATACATGAGCGCAAGCCATGGATATAGCACTATAGGTGGAATAGCATATGATGATGGGGGTTATGTGAGAAGACAAAAAAGGAGAAACTCCATTGATGCGGCTAATAAACGGGCTATGGAGATGCCCATCAATTGATGTCAATGCGAGGAGTAGGGATTGCCATGCAACAGATGCACTAGAGCTATAAGTGTATGAAAGCTCATCTAAAGAAACTAAGTGGGTGTGCGTCCAACTTGGTTGCTCATGAAGACCTAGGGCATTTTGAGGAAGCCCATCATTGGAATATAGAAGCCAAGTTCTATAATGAAAAATTCCCACTAGTATATGAAAGTGACAAAATAAGAAACTCTCTATCATGAAGATCATGGTGCTATTTTGAAGCACAAGTGTGGAAAAAGGATAGTAACATTGTCCCTTCTCTCTTTTTCTCTCATTTTTTTGTTTGGGCTTCTTTGGCCTCTTTTTTTTATTTGGGCTTCTTTGGCCTCTTTTTTTCATAGTCTCCATCCTTCTTTCCTCACATGGGACAATTCTCTAATAATGATGATCATCACACTTTTATTTACTCATAACTCAATGTTACAACTCGATACTAGAACAAAAATATGACTCCATGTGAATGCCTCTGGCGGTGTACCAGGATATGCGATGAATCAAGGGCGACATGTATGAAAGAATTATGAAAGTGGCTTTGCCACAAATATGACGTCAACTACATGATCATGCAAAGCAATATGACAATGATGGAGCGTGTCATAATAGACGGAACGGTGGAAAGTTGAACGGCAATATATCTCGGAATGGCTATGGAAATGCCACAATAGGTAGGTATGATGGCTGTTTTGAGGAAGATATAAGGAGGCTTATGTGTGATAGAGTGTATCGTATCACGGGGTTTGGATGCGCCAGCGAAGTTTGCACCAACTCTCTGGGTGAGAAAGGGCAATGCACGGTACCGTAGAGGCTAGCAAATTGCGGAAAGGTAAGAGTGTGTATGATCCATAGTCATAAAGAACTCATATACTTATTGCAAAATTTTATTAGCCATCGAAGCAAAGTACTACTACGCATGCCCCTAGAGGGATAGATTGGTAGGAAAAGACCATCACTCGTCCCTGACCGCCACTCATAAGGAAAGCACTCAAAGAACACCCCATGCTTCAAATTTGTCACACAACATTTACCATACGTTCATGCTACGGGACTTCCCAAATTTAACACAAGTATTTCACAATTACCCAACTAGCATGACTCTAACATTACCACCTTTATATCTCGAACATCTCTCAAGTATCATAGTATTCACACTCTATATGAAAGTTTTTATCATACCCATCTTGAATGCCTATCATGTTAGGACTAATTTTATAGCCAAAGCAAATTACCATGCTGTTCTAAAAGACTCTCAAAATAATATAAGTGAAGCATGAGAGATCAATAATTTCTACAAAATAAAACCACCACCGTGCTCTAAAAAATATAAGTGAAGCACTAGAGCAAAATTATCTAGCTCAAAAGATATAAGTGAAGCACATAGAGTATTCTAATAAATTCCGATTCATGTGTGTCTCTCCCAAAAGGTGTACACAGCAAGGATGATTGTGGTAAACTAAAAAGAAAAGACTCAAATCATACAAGACTCTCCAAGCAAAACACATACCATGTGGTGAATAAAAATATAGCCTCAAGTAAAGTTACCGATAGACGAAGACGGAAGAGGGGATGCCTTCCGGGGCATCCCCAAGCTTAGGCTTTTGGTTGTCCTTGGATTTTACCATGGGGTGCCTTCGGCATCCCAAATCTTAGGCTCTTGCCACTCCTTTTTCCAAAATCCATCAAATCTTTACCCAAAAACTTGAAAACTTCACAACACAAAACTCAACAAAAAATCTCATGAGCTCTGTTAGTATAAGAAAACAAATCACCACCTTAAGGTACTGTAATGAACTTATTATTTATTTATATTGGTGTTAAAACTACTGTATTCCAACTTCTCTATGGTTCATACCCCCCCCCCCCCGATACTAGCCATAGATTCATCAAAATAAGAAAACAACACACGAAAAATAGAATCTGTCGAAAACAGAACAGTCTGTAGTAATTTGTAGGTTTCAAATACTTCTGTACCTACAAAAATCCTAAAAAACTAGGAAAACCTGGATAATTTTTATATTGATCTACTGCAAAAAGAATTGGTATTTTATCACGTTCTAGTGAATTTTAACAATTATTTTCATGAGCGCAAAGTTTCTGTCTTTTTCAGCAAGCTCAAACAACTATCACCCAAGAAGATCCTATTGGTTCTACTTGGCACAAACATTAATTAAAACATAAAAACACATCTAAACAGAGGCTAGATGGATTATTTATTACTAAACAGGAACAAAAAGCAAGTAATAAAAATAAAATTGGGTTGCCTCCCATCAAGCACTATCGTTTAACTCTCCTAGCTAGGCATAAAAACAAGAATAGATCTAGGTATTGTCATTTTTGGTATGCAATCCATAAGTGGCTCTCATAATAGATTCATAAGGTAATTTAATTTTCTTCCTAGGAAAGTGTTACATGTCTTTCCTTAATGGAAATTGGAATCTAATATTTCCTTCTTTCATATCAATAATTGCACCAATCGTTCTAAGGAAAGGTCTACCAAGAATAATAGGACATGTAGGATTGCAATCTATATCAAGAACAATAAAATATATGGGCACATAATTCCTATTTGCAACAATAAGAACATCATTAATCCTTCCCATAGGTTTCTTAATGGTGGAATCCGCAAAGATGCAAATTTAAAGAACAATCATCAAATTCACGGAGACCTAGCACATCACACAAAGTTTTGGGAATCATGGAAACACTAGCACCCAAATCACATAAAGCATAACATTCATGATTTTTGATCTTAAATTTAATAGTAGGTTCCCACTCATCATAAATTTTTCTAGGTATAGAAACTTCCAATTCAAGCTT